>NW_009223171.1:597-1005 GCF_000690835.1 Fulmarus glacialis | reverse complement strand
GCCAGCGCCTTGTGTGACAGTGAGGAGGCCATACGGGCTGATTTAATCTCCTAATCATAGTTTTAGGGGTCGATTTGGGCCGGGGAGGAGCGCGGGCAGAGGGGAGGTAGGAAGGCAGGATGGTGGGTCCAACCGGGGAAGCATCGGGGGGACTCGAGGGCAGGGGCTGTGCTCATCCAGAGGGCACCCCATGCTCCTTGTCCCCGTCCCCAAGGGACGGGGCAGGGCTGCCAGAGCCAGCAAGGTGAGCACCCAGGGACGTTTCCTGCACCTGAGGCTTTTACGTGGCATTTCTTTACACAAAGAAAAGCAAATAAGCTCAAGCAGGGCGTCGCCAGGAGAGCAAACACGCACCGACCAGGCAGGCAAACACCGGCTGGGAAACAAAACCGGGGGACTGCCACCAGC
>NW_009223171.1:0-472 GCF_000690835.1 Fulmarus glacialis | reverse complement strand
AGAGGAGCCGGGGTGGCCGTCACCGCTGTCACACACCTGGCCCGGGCTCGGCACAGGGACAAGGGACCCCACGCACCTGCTTTGTATTGGGTGCTGCGGAGCACCCAAAAAACACCAGGCTGGGCACACGAGACTAAAAAAACCCCAATCCTAAACCTCTAAACCTCATTTTTGGGGCCATAAGCCCCAATTTGAGGTTGAACCCGTTGAGTACCAGCTTGTTTTTAGAAAAAACAACCCCAAACCCTCCAAACCCATTTCGGCGGCAGCCGCACTGGCAAAACGAGCTGGGTGAGTCCCCGGCGGGGATGGGGCGGCAGCAGGACGGCGCCTTTCATCCGCCGGGTCACCCACAAAATCAAAGGCTGACGGCCCCGTAATGCCGGGGCTTTGAAGAAGCAGCTTCCATAGTTTGGCCAGAAATGTGGCCGAATCACAGACCCTCCCCGGGGTGCTGAATCCCCCAAAAAAA
>NW_009223170.1:74578-113251 GCF_000690835.1 Fulmarus glacialis | reverse complement strand
AAATATATATATACTTAGTTTTTTGTGGTTTATTTAATACATGGTTGAAATCAGAACAATGCACAGGGCAGATCTGAAGGACAAAAATATTTTACTGCTGTCTAAATTTCTTCTGTATCTATAACTAAAATTATTTAAAACCGTAATTAACTTGTGGTTTTCCTTTTTAGATTTTGGGGATTTTGTCTTTTCTTAAAGAGCTTTTAATATGCTGCTGGAATATGCTATTCAGTATTAATAAAATAAAAGAAAAAGAAAACAATTCTTTAATTATCTATTGTGTGAGCCACTCCCAGACAGGAGTGGTAAATCCACCATTTGAAAACCTTGAGGAGAAAAAAAAATAATATTTTTGTAATTTAAATAAATGAACTTTTGCTTAAATCAGATGCACTAGATCTTCCTGGGTGAAAATTCAGTGTGCACTGCAGTTAAACTACTTTTTATGGATAAAGTTTACATACACTGTAATGTTTGGTGTTCTCTGCCATTATTTGTAACGGCAATATATTGGCTTACTCCTGCAGACACTCGTATAGAGAGGAGTAACTTTACTCGTACAAGTAGTCCATGGGAATACATTTGTGACTGATGTGGGTGTTTGCTGGAGGAAGCTCTGTGTAAGGAACCAGAAAAGAGATGCTGGTAGCCCTTTTCACTGCCTTGTAAGTCTGATTAGATTGCATTTCTACCGCACAAGTAGTGACCAACAACCAAATTTGGTTTTTTGCTACCGGTATAGAGAATTCATTGCCAATCCAATGCGTGTGAGCAGCAGTACCTGCTACCGATGATAAAGTGCCATACATTCTTCCACTTCCTATTTCTATCCGATTATACTCGAAGCCGCCTAAAATTAAAAACGAAGCCCTATATGAACAACATCAGCTGGTGCACTCTTGTCTCTCATCCCCAACTTAAATGCTTCTTTATGTAGAGCCCTGGGATGGAAAGGACTAGCCTCTAGTGATGCAAAAAAGTTTCCTTCTTATAGCACATGCACTTATAAATAAATGATCTATACTTTTCTCACATGTTTTTACTACTGCTGGGGCCTTCCTACACCCTTTGAGGGCTATTTTGTACTACTTGCAGCAATTTTGCATATTCAAAGTATCATCTCACATACGTTATATTATATATATGTACATACATATATATAATATGAGATCATCATTTGGATTGTTTAGACTGTTTCACTAATTTTTCTCATTGTACCCACCGTATAAATTTCCAAAGCTTTTTTAGATGCCCTAGTGTGTCCTGCGGGTTTATCAGTCCAGTTAGAGCGGTGATGCCTTTGGTCCTCAGGCAGTGTAACTCGGCCTCGGGCTGCCCCGAATTACGCTGCACGGGACATTGGCTGAGCAGTGGGAGAGGAGGAATGTTTCTGTACTTCCAGGCAACTGAGATGGGTCGTTGCTGAGAAAAGTGTCCATCTTGAAATAAAATTTTTCAAAAAATAAATTAAAATAGAGTACAAAACCAAAAACTCAAACATACACCTCCTTGGAGACAAATTATCTACCAGTTCTCTTTCAAAATATTGAAAGGAAAAAGCTGCAAGGGTGCAAGGGCCTAATAAGAGAGGAAGAAAAACAAGGGAAATTGCTTTACAAAATTCTAATCAAAAAACTAGACTAGTTGTTTTTTCAAACAAATTAGCTAATTGCAATGAAATGGCAGTCCTCAAAGGAGTAACAAGTTCATCTTTCTTTCACCATAGGGGTTACAGTTCCTTGGCTTGTGCTACTCTGGAATCATTTTACTGTTTCTGTTTTTATTATCTTAAGTGCTAATTAACAAAAGGAAAAAAATATCCTGTAGTTTCATTACCTTTTTGGATAATGTCATACAAAAAAAAAAAAAAACAAACCTATGTATTTGTGTTTTTTTTGTGCTGTGAGAATTGTTGTTTGTAGATTAATAATACTATCATTTTGTTTAGAATTACAAACTAGTTTTTAAGTATTGTCTGAGAAAAGCCAAAGTTAATGCAATCTAGTGGAAACTGTAAGACCATTTGAGTATTGTTTCTGTTTTATTGATGCATTTGGATTTTGTTGTTTGATGGAATTTGAGCCAAAAAAAAAAGAACAAAAAAAAAAGAAAAAAAAAGCAGGCTTTCCTATTTCTACAACTTGATTGTACTTATGCATTTTGTACCAGTGGAACTTTTTATACTGGAGATTAAAAAACAAATGGAAATTTTTGTGGCTTACTCTCGTGGGCCCCTCGATCATGACTGATTTTCAAGTTTGATTTCTGGACGGTAGAAGGAGAGTTGGTTTTGTTTAGAGAATTCAAAACTTTGGCTTGATTTCTTTTTTTCCCTTTGCTTATATTTAGTGTTTAGAATTTTGTCTTAACAAAAGCGGTAAGTTTCACTTTTTATTCTGTATCGTGCAGTTACACAATAAGGTAATTAGAATTAGGAGTACTCGGTCACTTTGCGTGGATAAATGTATTAGTTAAAACGTTAGGGGTTTGCTTTTTTGCTGTTTAGATCAGAGTTTTTTCTGATTCTTCTGTCCTCATTGTGAACATAACCGTGTAGTTGAAACAGTCAGACTTATTTTTGTAACGTATGTTATTGTGTGATGCAGTTTTTTGCTTCTGTCTCCAATATTAAACCATTTTCCTAATACTTGTCTCTCTACTTTGTGTGTTGTATTGTTGGTGGTCATTCTGTGTTGGTAATACATCTACACACCTCACTGTTTCACGTGCCTGTTTTTTTTTTCTCTATTTGTTGGTTGTGTACAAAAGATACAGTCGATTCCACCTAAGTGAATATCTGATTGGGGGGCAAAAGAGGATTTGTACATTTTAGACATGTTATGGTTTCTTTGATTTTTATTTTTTTTCTCTCTTCCTCCCCCTAGTCATGCCTTATCACTTGGATAATCTATCTGAGCAGGAAGCATTTTAAATGAGTTTCCTGCAAAGTCATGTTGAAGGTAGCTTTTGTTAGCCTTCAAACCGCAAAAGCTTCTGCACACAAACACACAGAAGCCACCTGAAAAGATTTTTTTTTTTGCTGTGACATTTCAGTCAGTCTGGAAAATGTGGATTATGGAGATCAATTCTTCCTAGTCGTTAAAAAAAATATATAATAATACTCTGCCGCTACTTCGCAGAAGCATATGAAACATTCAAGAAAAGGAGGATATAGCCTTGGGATTTCTTCCAAACTGCACAGCAATCTGATGGCATATGGTGTTAGTCAAACTCTCCTTAGAAACTAATCACATCCTAACTAGGGCTGCGAGAGCCTGCAAAAGCCTACCAGGTGATCAAGCTTGTTATGTGCAGTTACACATATAATAATTAATAAAATAAAATAAAATCCAAGTGAACACAGGAAGACTTTCTATTAAAACCAGTGGAATTAAAAAAAAAAAAAAAAAAAGAGAAATGATGGAAAAAAGATCCCCTGTTGTTCAAATGGGTGATATTTTTGCTGTGGGCTTACAAAGCAGATCATTCTCAGCATTGGCTAATAGTATTACACAAATCTCAAAAGGGACAAAAGAAATACCATAGCACTTTTTTTCTCATTATTTTTTACAGTTGGCTTTTAGCTTTTTTTATTCTTTCATTTCCTGTAATTTTTTCCTCCTCGCAAGAATCTCTCTGCTCTCCCCCAACCGGTGTCTACCATGATGAAATAAAAACTGCAAAAGAAAAATCTATGTTGTTCTGGTTTACAAAAAGTCTCTCTTCTCTCCTCTGTTTGATCACAGATACAAACCTTACAATTTGGAGAGGGGGGGAAAAAAAAAACAAAACCAACCAAACCAAACCAAACCCAAGGAGGAGAGAGAAGCACTGGCGAGTGCTCTCTGGAATTCAAGCCATACGCCCCCATCCCTTTCCTTCGTCCCACTTTCTGTGATGCTCAGGAATCGAAGACCACTTAAAAGTGCTCTTATGAGACCCAAACGACACTCCTCCCTCTTGTCTCCTCTCCCCCGGTCTTTCTGGCACTCTGGCTTTGGCTCACACACAAACCCACCCCCCAAGTAACGTCTGAGGAGGCCATGGCGCGCTGGGCGTTTCCGCGTGGTGTCAGCAGCGACGTTGGCTCCTGCGTTTGGAAGAGTTTTGAAATTTTCTGGTGGCTCATGAGTTGGCCTGGTTGTTATTGCTCGATTTTTTTTTTTTTTTTTTTGCTTTTTTTGCTTTTTTCGCTTTTCCATTTCCATGAAAGCCAAGTAAGTGATGAGTCTGGAGTCCCAAACAAGCTCAAATGTCGTCTTGCAGGGTCTGTTGTCAGAGGTCAGGGGTCCAAGCAACTCGTAAGTTTAATCTAAAACCACAGAAGCCTGTAGTGGACAGCCCAGGCAGGAAAGCAGAAACCGATGGTCAGACTATATCCTGGGTCTTTTGCACCTCTAGAGTTTATCATCCCGATTCGGATAATTTTGACACCAGTGGATTCAGTTGAGTAAGTCTTGACTTGCATGAATGATAAATCAGAATTGGTCGCTGGGTTTTTTAGGTTGCTGTGAACGTTTTCTTTTTTTTTTCTTTCTTTCCCTCTTTTTTTTTTCTCGAAAACTTGGTCTTAGGAAAGAAACTAGAGCTTTGTCAAGGGTCTTTTCTTCCAAAAATACAACTGAAAAAAAAAGACTTATACTGCAGTTGGGTTTCTTTTAAATACTCAGGGCTGAAAGATACAGGTTTTTTCTTTCTTTTTTTTTTTTTTTATTTCAACAATGGGGAAAAATGAGTTCCTTAAAGCAATGCAGCTGAACAGTTTGTCCTGCTTAAATGCATGCTTTTAATTTCAATTATGTAAGGCACCTTGCAGTGTTAGCAAAATGTCTCTTTGTTAGCTATATGTGTATCGCCATGGGAAATTACCAAACTGTCACAAGACTTGCTGATTAAAGAATAGCCTGCCAGAGTGTGTGTGCCTTTGCCCAGTGTGACTCTTAGGTATTAGGCTAAGGAAAACAGTTTAACAAAATGTAGTGTGAATCATTCCTGATAAGTGAATAAAGCATTGTGACCAAGCAATCAGATTATTCACTTATCAGGAATCGACTGTACTGATAGTTTGCCTGATTGTTTTTGTTCCTCATCTCTGTTGTAGTTTCACTACTTTGCTGTGTTCTGTTTTTTCTCTCATGCTCTTAGCAAAATCACTGGGAATATCCCTTCGTGTGATCATGAAACATGCTACTGAGTAACAAATAAAAAAAAAAATTTTTAAAATATAAAAATGATATCTTAACAAAATCTATGCACTTGCTATCAGGAACACAATACTGGATGTGTCTTATATATATTGAACTATAATAGTATTCGATTTCTTAAATAAAGCTTAAGAAAGGATTCTGTTGTCTGTAAAATTTTATGAGCATTAAATGGAAAAAAAAAAAAACGTGTTTCTAGGGTTGGGCGCTTTTTGTTATATGAAATCTTACTGGGTACACGGTCTTTAACCATGCCCAGGCAAATGTTATATAATTCGCTTGATATTTCATTAATAACGGAGACCTTGAAAATTAGGCTTACTGAAGTGTGTGGGGAGAAAAAGTCTTACCATTCAGTGACTCGCAGCAAAAGATACTAAAATGAAGAAATTTCTATCTTTTTCTGCATTGCAAAAGCAAACGTGCCTGGTTTTGCACTAAAACTAAGAAATAGCTAAAATACATGAATCGGAAAATGTAATTAAACAATACTATATTTCTTCCACAAACAATACTATACTTCTTTTTGGTATGTGACTTTTTTTCCTCCTGATTCTAGATAAGTTTAGAATAAAAAATGAAACCCCATATGCTCAAAATCACAGATTCAACACTCAGGGTCAAAGCATCTTTTAGCAGAAGATGTGTGGCTTACTGTACGTTTCCTCTATCTGAGCCTTCTCTTAGGAAAACATTTTCACATCAAAACCCATGAATTAAATGGGAGTTGAATAGCTAAAACTGCTGAGTACACTGAAAAACTTATTCCTTCGATGGCTGTACGTTTGCCACAAAATTGTAGGTTTCGAACAATCAGAATTTTATGGAAATACCCGTACTACTTGTATTTAGCAAACTTTCAATAATGTCAACCTTTGGCAGAAGGATCCAGGAGAGTGGTGGGGGTTGCTTTCTTTTTTTCTTTTGAACTGCATTACTGCCTCACTTTTCATATGCCATTATATTATCTGAAAACAAACAAAAAAAAAATTAAATTGTGAAAAAATCTATCCGCTGCTTGTATCGTTCTCCTCTATTCATACATATTTAGCAAACGTTCTTGAGCTCGCCATCCAGCAGCCGGGTTTGTCAGACTTACAAGCCCGACCGACGGCTGCCCCAGAGAGGCCGTGGAGGGGATGGACCTTGGTGGGCAGCAGGATGGTCCTGTCCCTCCCGCATCTGCACAGAGCTCAGGTGGGGACCCAGCCCTGATTTTCAGGGGCTGCTGATGTAACGCAAATGTTAAGTAATAGCAACCACTAGCTCATATTTGTATTCCCTCTGATTTTCCTCGTTAGCAGACTTTCTTTTTTTCCATTAAAGGGAGCTGGGAAGTTGCAGTCATTTTTCTGAATCATTCGCCCCTGTTGATAACCTAATTGTTTTACATGAATGCTAATATTTCCCTCTCACACATTTATATCTATCAGCTAAATCAGCAGTAAAGTAAACTCTTCTGGGATACATTCCTATATCAATTAGCAAGGATTTATGCTCCAAAGCACCATTAACATTAATGGGAGTGTGGTCTTTAGCATAAACAATTGGCAATAGGTCTGGTGGACTTTATTTCATAAACAAAGAAGCATTTGAATCTTAGAGAGTTGTTTCCTGAAGATGGTGCTTCAGGGAGCGATGTCCCAGCCTCCCCGGGCTGCTCTGGGGCCGTCTCGCTCACAGGACGTGCATAAATTGTTGAGTTCCCAGCAAGAGGAGACGGCATCGGTTTGGAAAGTGGCCTTACTTCTAGTACAAAGTTTTGCTGGTGGTTTCCCTCCTGAAAAACCTGCCCGAGAACACACCAGGGAAAATTTTCAGCATTATCTCGTGTCCCTCTGACCAATGGCTTCAAAATTTTACTCTTGGCTTACCCGCATTGCGTGGTGCCACGGGGTGGAGACCACGGAGGTGTTGGAGGGAGGGGGTTTGGAAAGAGGCAGAAGACCAGAGATGAAGTCCTGTGGGAAAGTAAATCGTGGGTTTATCAGCTCCCTGACCTGTAGGTTTCCCAGCTCCATGCCTTTGAGTAGCAAGTTAGAGGGGACCGGTAAATCCCCAAGCCTCACCTTTGACATGTAGGACAACATAGATTCCCCCTCACCCCATGCTTGATCGAGTCAAAAAATGTGTAACCAAAAGGTTTCAGTCTTCATCCGAAGCCACTGGGAGTTGGGTTGAAAGTCCACCGCTTCCCAGAAGCGCACGATCTGCTGAATCCCTGCCCGTGCTTCTGCAGCTGTTTTCTCTGTTGGTTCTGGCTCTGCTCAGTTCTGCTGCATTAAAGAGCCTTTCGTATCTACCATTTCCCCCCAAAGGCACTCATAAGCAGGTCTCAAGTTGCTTTTCATCCCGGCTTTTTTTCATGAAATAGATATCTCATGCTCTGGAAGCATCTACATACAATGGTGGGTTTTTTGGTCCCTGAATAATTTTTGTGGTTTATTTCCGCAACCTTCTTTTTTTTTCTTTTTTTTTTTATCCTGACATCCTTTCTAAATTTGGGGTACCAGAGCCGGATGCATTATTTCGACATCAAGTCTAGTGATGCAACGTACAGAAATTGAAAATTTCATCCCTACTTTACTCCTCTGAATTACATAGTCAGGGATTGCGTCAGTCCTTGCAAAGAATAACATGCAAAAGCCACAAAACACTGTATTGGCAGAATTATTTTGGGTTGCTTCTTTAGCATGCCCAAATCCCTCTCAGATGTGTTGTGCTCCAGGTTCCTGCATGTGTGGTCTGCTTGCGTGTTCTTAGGCTTGAAAGCTTGCTTAGAACCATACTAAGAGCACTTTCGTATAACACCTAGTCCTCTTTATTATTTTCCGATGTTATCAGCAGTTTTAATATTTACTTCCAAGTCATAAGTGAAAATATTCAATAGCATTCAGACCTATTACTGATCTCTGCAGAACTCCTCTAAAAAAGATACTCTCCTACAGTGATTCCCCTTTGACAGCTTCTTTGTTGACATGTCAGCCGGTTCTTAATCCATTTTATGTGCCTTATATTGATAGGGTAGAATGCTAATTTTTTAATCGGGATCTGCCGCGCTGTCAAACATACAAAAGTCAGAGTATATTCCGTCTTTGCAATTACTTTTATTAGCCAAAACCTACAATCACATCAAAGAATAAAATCAAGTTTGACAACCTTTCCTCCCTAAAAAGTATCTTGATTGGCATTAATTGTTTACGTCGTCTTTAATGTCTTCTACCCCTTTATACCCATTATCAGTATTTCCATTATTTTGCCAAAGTAATGTCAAACTAGCCTACCATGAGCTGGGTCATCCTGCTTGTCTTTTATGAATGTGGGCATGAGAACAGCTTGTTCCCCATTGTCTGGGACGCTGCCGGTGTTCTTAAAGAGTCCTAAAGGTTCGTATCAATGGATCAGAGCTCTCTGTCCCATTCTCGGTCCAAGGTGGAAAGTCCTGCTTGGAAATATTGTGGCTTTAATAGCAATGGTAGCTAAGTAGACTGTTAGAGAGTTGAACCAGAAACCATTTTGTCCTTTTCCTGATGTGGGTATGTGAAAGAAGAGAATTTTTGACATTTCCACTTTTTCTGCATCATGACTAACAGTTTTCCCATCTCCATAAGCCTAAGTTCAATGATAAAATGAACATACTTAAAGAAATGTTTGCAGTTGTCCTGCCCTTCTCACCCAGGTAGAGTTGACAATGTAGTGGGGAACCATGGGATAACGCATATTTATTTGTAAGCCAATAGGAAGCATGGGTGAAGGTAAAATACTTCTTCATTCAGTCATCCGCCTCTCAATAGATACTGCTGCTTCTCTTTGAGGCACAGGTGATTTGAAGCCCTGTGGCCTTGACAGTGGAGAAGACAGCTCAGTATCAGCTGGGGATGGGGGATACCTGGATGCACAGGCCCTGTTAGAGAAGAGAGGGCATTTGGAAATCAGAAGAAACCTGTCAGTCAAGCTGACCTGACACCAGTGTCCTTACAGATAAAAACGGATAAGCAGCAGCAGTAATGGAGGACGGCAATGTGCTGTTTTATGCAACAGCATAGGCACAAGTGCTCTTTCAGGCCACAGTGATACCATGTAGGTCCCTGATCAGGTCTCTTGGGTGTAGACCATAAAGGTGCTGAGATACCAATGTATCTGCTCAACCTCAACCTCAGCCCAGCACCCCTCAAAGCAGACACATACCGCTGCTTAACCCTGTAGACATCTCTGCTAGTCAGGGTAACATAAATGCATCCTGGAGACAATTCTTCCCACCTGAAGCAGTATGCTTAAGACCAGGGAGCCGAGGAGCTGTCTGGAGGTGTTGCTGACTTTCCGTTGGCTGTAAGAGGGGAACAGGAGCAGAACTCAGTTTTCTTAGTAGAGAGGTCAAGTATTGCTCCCAGTGCCTGAGAACACCCTCCTTAACCACTAGCTGCAACCACTGCAACAGAAGGGCACAGGTCTCCTCTAGGTCTTTTCATACCTGCCAGCCCCATGTGGGTATCTCAGACTACTTTAGGTGTCTCAGGTGGCACTAGGCACCTCTGTTTAGGCAATTCAGTCAAGCCCCGGATGACTAGCTTAGCCAACCCAGAGACCCAGGTGGAGGTGCTTCCAGGTGCACCAAGAGTCTTAGCTCCCGTGTAAGAGTAGTAACAACAACAGTAAACTGGTCAGCAGAGTTATTCTGCTTGCCCTGACGCAGGCAAGAATGGCTCCGTTCGTTTGCCAGACGTAGGCATCTAGTGCTGTTTGAAATGTCCTAGAGTCTCCGAAACATCCATGAAGGCCCTGCAGACATGATGCAGGATGAATAGGACATCTGTGACCTCCAACGTGGGATATCCTAGGCCATTTCAAGGGCTCTAAATAGCATAAGCATATGTGGTGCATATGCACCCATATCTGGTGCATCCAGATACCGGGCTATGGATCCCTAAGCTTAGAAGGATGAGTCTGTGAGCTGAATCCCACTTTAAGGCCTTTATTCACTTTCCTAAACCTGGGCCATGTTAGATTCTCCAGGGCAACTCAAATGGCATTGATGCCTGCATTTATTTAAAAAATTGAGCTCTAGGGGTCTAATTTGTAGTTGGCTGAAGGTGAAATTCAGTGAATCCTGTTGTTAACAAATGAGCCCCAGGTGACATCCCACAGGCCCTAAGTGGGAATTGTGCCGAAAAAACCACCGATTGCCACGGGACTGCTTTCAAGGGGATAGGTGCATGCAGACCGTCCCTGTGACGGAATAGCCAGACCCCCAAGGAATTGTACTTACGTGATCTATAGAGCACCTCTGGCATTAGTTTCATCCCATTCAACTTCTGGCGCTGAGGATCCCTAGGAAAAGATGGCTTACCTTTCTTGTGGATGTGACCACATCCACATAATTTGTGCCACACCAGCCTTGGTCTCTGATCCTGGTGTAATCATGCCACACACTGGAGCACCCCAACTGCCCCAGACCCTGGATCCTCCTGCTCAAAATAACAATAAAATAAAAAGCAGGAACCTTCACAGCCTCTCTGGGCAATTTGTTGCACTACTTGACTGTCTTCATGGAGAAGATGTTTTTCCTGATATCCAGCCTGAACCTCTCTTGTTGCAGCTTATGCCCCCCTGCCATATGCCAAAAAGCCCTGCTAAAACTTCTTGAGAAGTTCCTCATAGCCATCAGGGGAGGGCACTGCTGTTAGGTGCTCCCGAAGCTGTCTCTGCTCCAGGCTGAAGAAGCCCAACTCCATCAGCCTCCGCTGGTAAGCGAGTGCTCCAGCCTGTCCAACCATGCCGGTGGCCCTCCACTGAACTCTCTCCAGTTTGTCCATTATTTTTCTGTACTGGAGGAACCAAAAATTGGATGTAGTATCTAGATGTGGTATAATATGTGTTTCTGGGGGAGTCGGGGTGGGGTAATAATCACTTCCCTCATTGTCCTGTCTCTGCTGCTCTTCATGCAGCCTAGGATGTTGGCTTGCTTTGCTGCCAGGGCACACTGCTGGCTTGTGGTCACCTCCCACCAGGACCTACCAGGTCCTTTTTAGCAGGGCTCCTCGTCAGCTTGTCCATCCCTAGCCTTTCTCACTGCAAGCACCTCTTCCTTCCCAGGTGCAGGTCTCTGCATTTGTCCTTCTGGAATTTCACGAAGTTCCTGATGGCCCTTTCCTCCAGCCTGTCAAGGTTGCTCCGAATGGCAGCCCTGTCCTTGGTCACCCCCCATCAATCTGGTGTCATCTGCAAACTTGACAGGATGGGAAATGAAACCATGTGAAATATGGATGTTGCACTTGCACTTGCCTTGGATTGCACTTGTCCTTCTAAAGGTGGCTGAACCTACCGCAAGACCAGGCTGAGGAGATAGATAGCACATTACGGTATCTCACCCACTCCTCTCTCCTCTTACTTTCATGCCAAAATGAGAATAAATTCAAAACCAAAGAAACTCCAGAAGGTGCTAACAAAGGAAAGAGAGGTTGTTCTCCAGGAGGCACATTCTAACCAGTCACACAGCACTCTCAGAGCACACCCTGGGAGGCAGGACCGGGATTTCTGCTCACCACCATGCTGTAAAGCACACTCTTGGGCAATGCTTTCGCTTGTCCAAACACCTACTAGTGCTTATGTATGCCCCCAGTAGAGATGAAGCCAAAGCTTTGGCTGCAGCACTTCAAGGCCATCTTTGTGCTTGCAGGTGACAGGAATCCATCCACCCACCCATTTCCTTGTTAACCAGGTGCCAGTCTGCCGCCAGCAGCCAAAGACATTCTTCCTTTCCACAGGCATGAGCACAACTTGTGGCACAAGGTTGAGGGCCTCCTGCTCTCCTGTTTTCATCCCAGCTTTTTTTTGCAGCTCACCTTTGTCCCCACACTCTCAGCAAACCTCAGGTTTCCAGCAATCTTGTGGGCAGGGTAAAGGAAAATAGTAACACCACCATTCAGTTAAGGACTGAGAACATGCTGACTAAAAAGATGTGAAGACCTTGACTAGCACTTGTGCAGGGAGAGGAAGGGGTCATGAAGGGCCATTTCTCCTCCCTTTCCCACATCCCAGGTTCCTCTCTCAAACCATGGCCACACAGAGATCAAGTAGAAACAAGCCCAGCAAATGAGGTTGCGTAGGCAGGTCTGATTGCAGTTAATTTTTTTTTTTTTCGCAAACGCCATCTGCCAAGCCAGTGGATCCCACGGTCATCTTCATGGGCCTTGCGTAGTCAAGTGCTACCACAAATTCCCACATGAGATGTCCCACTTCCCCGTTCCCATCCAAGCACCTTCTTCATGACTGGGGATGCTTGCTTACTAGACAGCTCTCATTTGTGCCAAAATATATTTCCCAATAAAAAGAAAACCCGAGCACTATCCCATCCTGGCCCATGTGCCTCCCTTTTAGTGTTCCTGCTACCTCACAAAAGAGTTATAGCTGCATCCAACTTCTGAACACCAGCAGTGGGGCTGTGGGGTGGACTGGGAGGTGTAAGCGTTTTCACAGCTACCGAAATTGTACCCATGCTTATACCACAGGCTGATTGTGATCTTCAACATCTCGGCAAAATGGCTTGTCACTGGGTCAGAATGCAATTTCTTTACTGTAAATCACCTCCGTGCGCCTGTTGCAGGAGCAGATGCCAGCCATAAATTTACTCTCAGTGGAACAGGGCTCCTGGATGAGAGGTCATGTTCCCAGGTGTGAATAAATAAAAAGTGCACGACTCATGGAAACAACACCAAGCAGCTGGATTGTAACGTTACATGGAGGGCAAACAGGTTCAACAGGAGGCATTCACGGTGTCCTCTTCTCCTCCAGCTTCATTTTCTTCAGCTCATTTAGCCTTACTCTCTTCTATTAACGGTTAACCATCCCCCTGCTTGCTGACTACTCTCTTCCTTGGCCAAGTGCAGAAATGTTTCTTATCTACAGCCCCCAGGGCTGTGGACTTCAACCCAGGGGACTGGTGCCAAGTTGCCTACTTAGACATAAGAGCTTTTGTGTGGCCAGCCCTTGGGCTCAGTTAACCAAGGTGTTTGGTTGTTTGAGCATCCCTGTACACCTATCGGGAAAGCCAGAGAGATATCTCTAAGGTGGGTCAGACCTTAGCTTGACCTATTGTGTATCCGAAGAAACTCCTTGTTCTCCACTGAAGGAGAGTGAGGAAGGGATCCTGGTGCAGAGACCTGACTTCAGCATCCCGGTTGGGTGCTCAGCTCGTGGTAGCTCGACACAGTGCACTGGGGTGTGCCTTCTGCCAGGAGCCCTCGCGCTCTAGCAATGCATTCCTGGGCTTGTCTAGAAATTTGAGATCTTCAGCCTTCAAGGTCTAAGGAAACAAAATACCCAGAAAAACAAAACAAAACCAAACCCCTTCAAAATAGATTTTGTGCGGCAAAATCCACCCATGCCCTTGGGAAAGCGAGCTTGTGAGGAGCATTACTATCGGTGCTGGACGCTCTCTTGAGTTCTGCTTCTGTGTATACGCAGAACTGCCTTCCCCTGAGCAGCCTTCACCTGCCGAAGGCTTGCAGGGCATCTAAATGGCTGCAGGGCTTGTGTCCACGGTGCGCTCACCACCGCTCCCATTTGACGTTCAGTTGCCCAGCCATGCCTGGGGAACAGCCTGCACGCCACTGCTGTTTTGGGCTGACAGGCATCAAAGGATACCTTCTTCTTCTGAGCAGAGCACTTCAAGGCCCCATGAGGAACTGTGTTTTGCCTTCCTAAATTAATATGCAAAAGTAAGCAGCATGAAGCAGCCACAGGGCACTGCAGCGTTCCTGTATCCCTTTTACCAGCATCTTGGATTTTATGCTTGGAGCATCATTCTTTCCCCATTCCTCGCCTCTCAACTGGTCCTCTCTCATCCAGTTCCCGTTCCTTTTCTTCCTAGGAGTAATTCTTGTTCTCTGCTCTGTATTCAACAAGTGTTTGAAATGAATGAAGGAGGTGGTTAATTATTTAGGATTGTACAAGGGAATCTAACTAAGTGCAGTGGGAAGAAATTAAGCAAGTGAGACATGAGGGCTGAAGATCAGGAAAATATTTCCTTAAAGTGAAATGTAATAGAGAGCAAGCCTGCCTCTGGGGCAGCATGGGAAGTTTCTCCTCCCGTGGGATTTAAGATTGCAAAGAGCAGAAAATGGTCTTTAAGAGTAATCCTTCTGGGACAATGTCAGCTAGCCCAAGTACTTGTCTCTCCCTCCTAGCACAATGGTGGGACCCAGCGTGTGAGCAAGCACTGAAACGAGAACACAAAGAGACTTATTCATGCTGCAAACTTAAAATGCAGTAGGCAACTTCCCTTCAGTGCAAACAACTCTCTTTTATAACCTGTTTGAAGATATTTTTTTATATATCCTTATTACTCAAGTAATTAATTTTCAACAATGCATTAGCACAGCAGGTAAATTTGGGACTGAAAAGAAAGCGCGCTAGCCCTTAAAATGACAGTTATTTGTGAAGACTACATCTAAGATTTCTAACAGTGCTCTGAGCAATATCAGGGTTTTCTGCTTTCATTTGCTGTGCTGTCTCCTTTCATTACAGAATGTCCTAGCACGAACCTATCTGCCACGCTCTTGAATCCTTTTATCTCTCATTAACTCTACTTTTTTTTCTTTCATTGATCGCTTCCTTTTCATGCAAAGACTTGATATGTTTAACCGTCATAATCTTCCTACTTTGCAGTTGTGGGTCTGTAATTACAGGCTGTTTGAGGGCTCACCTAGCAATAAATCAATTTGCGCTAATTGAACAAAAACTTGTTCAAAAACCTTCTCACTGAAGTGATCATTTTGCCTTTTTTGGAAAATTTTGTAGCTCAGAAATAGCACACAAACTTGTTGCTTATGTGAAGCCTCAGGATTACTTTGGCAACTGACAAAGCCCATTCTGGCTGCAGACAAGGTGGTACCTTCACCTGAGTGAGGCTGCGGGCTGTGGACAACCCAAGGAAACCGTGAGTGGCCAAATGTTGGCTTGGCTGAAGCCCATCGTTAGTGGACAATTTTGTCACATACAACAGGGTGACATTTTAGTGCTACAGACATCCATTCCAGCCTGTCTGAGGGCATTGCAACTTAGCTCGTTCACTGAAACAGCTAAAATTTTGCTGCCTTTTAATAGCTTCATTAGCTGTGTTCAACACTTAAAATACATCTATGGGACACAACGTCGTCTCTGGAGCAATTCCCACTCCAGTGCTGAATTAGTTACCCCGAGCCCTCGAAGCTGCTGGAGCATCGCGTTCCTCTTGACCTGATTAGAAAGGCAGAGCGCAAGATCGTCTCACGCGGCAAAGTCAACACGCCTGAGCCGCCTGTGCGCTTTGTGTGTAGCCTGCGGATGGCGGTTCCTACACACAGGGGTCTTAGGAGTTCATAGCGACCCAGCCATGTGCCGAGGTTGGTGCAACCATCAGACGTCTGGCCAAGTAGAGGCACGTGTATGGCAACAACCTGGCGATAGGGACTCACAGGTCTTGAAGCTTTTTGGGTGCCTGATGGCTGTGTGAGTTGATGGGACATATCTGCTAGCACTGAACTTCTGATCTACATTGGCTTGCAGAGCGGTACTGGCTAATAATTAACGCTTTATAACTTGCTGGTAACACCGAAACAATTTATCTTTGTTTTCCGTCACATTGCAGGGGACTCCTGGCAACGCGTGTTCTTTTTTCTCTAGTTTACTGCTGTTGAGATGAGGACTGCCTGGTGTCTCCGGGCAGAGGCTGTGTCTTCAAACCTTCAGTGCTCCAAAGAGCTGCCAGTGATTTCAGATTCCCACAAACATAGGCTGAGGAAGCAAGAAAAATAATTTTACAGTACAGGATCCTGATGCTTCAGAGCTATTCACAGGAAAAGCCCCAAGGTGGGGGGGGAAATGCAGAAGTAACACAAGGGGGGAGGTTTCTCATCACTTTCCATTCCTCCCGGAGGATATTAGCTGCACATTGATGCCAAACAATATTGTGCATGTTCTTTACTTTGGCACAATACCTCCTGCCTTGCTCTTTATCTGATCTCCTGGATAAATCAGTCTACTCATCTTCCAGATCCTCAGAAATTTCTCAGTGTACCGGTAAGCAAAACAAAGCTTGTGCATGTCCCAGTGGTTTCAGATTCCTCCCCTCTCATTTAATTAGTTCTTGTAGTAGTTAATGGCCACCATGTCTGTTCTCTATTTCTCCCTGTGGGTTATGAGAGTCTCATTTACAAATGATCTCAGGAGGCATCAGGTAGAAGAGGAGGGCTTTGCCACTCTGGCCCTCAACATTTTATTTATATTTTTGCTGAATCTTCATTTCCAGGCTAAATGTTGCAGCCAACTGACACCAGTGCAGGATAACCGAGTCAGTTTTTCCTGCACGCTGCCATTTTTTGAGGAACAAATTAACTTTACCACCTCTAACAGCCGTCTCCTCCTTGACCACTGCAATGTGCAGCTCAGGCTGTTGCTGTATATAGAGGGACTTGTGACCAACCTGGTCTTGAACAAACAGCTATATGCTTCAGCAACTACCCATATGCCTTAGTGTCCCCACAGATGTCTGAATGACGTTTTCCTTTACAGAATACCGAGGAATAATGATGGGCAAATCTGTGCATCCCTGCAAAGACTTCTTACTTATGGGTCGTAAGCAAACTTGAGGAGAAATGATTACGTGCTTTGGATTAAAGAGCAGCATTGGCAGGTCCTTGGAAAGCTGAGATTTTGTCCATATAACATTTCAATGAGCAAAGTTGTGCCAGGGGAAAGAAGAGGGGGAAGGTTAGCAGTAAAAAGCAGCAGCTTTCAATTGCACTAAAAAAAAAAAAAAAAGAAAAAGTACATTCTGCGAAAATATTTAAATGTCTTCTTACAGTGAAAAACCTTTCCCATCTGTTTTTTTCACATTTCTAAATAAGCGTATGATTATTTTTTAATGTTTTCTCCATAGGGTGTTGAAGTGTTACTAAGTGACGCTGCTTCCTAAGCCTCTATTTTTAAGACCCCACCACGATTGCTTTGCATCTTTATGTGCCAAGGCTTGCATTTGACTCCGTAGGGCTCAAAGACTCCAAGTTCTCATTATCACTATGGCAACTATTAATCATTCGTTTGTTGTAACATGATAAATACATGCCCTCAACTAGAAAGCATGTTGTAAATCACTGGAGTACCCTCAGAGCTGCTCTGCGTAGCACTAAGTCACCCAAAGGAAAGCACAAGTACAGCAGCGAGCATGTGAAAGTGTTGCAGCAAACCTTGTGATTTGGGTCATCAGAAGAACAAGGTAATCAAGTTCTCAGTTAGGTTTTTGTTTGATTTCTCAAAACAGTAAATGCTCAGGGTGTAAAGCATTTCCTCTAAAAGGTAGAAGCTTAGAAGCATGGTAGTCATGCATGTTTCTGCCATGCACTGGGAGATGGCATGGTGACCCACCACATTACCTCCAAGGAGTTGGATCCACCATGCAAGGATGAAATTTCAGGTCTTGAAGACAGCATAGGCGCATCTGCAAGGATCTTCAATCTCCAAAACAAAGGTGATAAGATTTTTCTTGGGCACAGAGCTATACTGACATGGCTACACTCTGTAATCTCAGAGCTAACATGAGGGTATCTCCATTGTGCTACACAGCATGAGTACATCCTTTGTATGGTTACAAACCAAGAGCCAGCATAAGACATCCTCTGCTCTCCTCCCTCCTTTTTCTAGCCCCTGTAGACTCTTTCTAGTCACCAATCACAAGAAATGCTTGAAGGCAACATCTGCTAAGAAATTTAAGCAGCCACATTAGCCCCAAGGAAGCCTCAGAAGACTCTCTTGGCCATACTACTACATTGTTGGCCATAGCAAAGCCCCTTCATTTCACTTCCCCTCACCCAGAGCAGTTGAGGCAGACTGCCTTATGTCCTAACTGACTGGGGAGAGCAGCCCGTGGAGCAGATGGGCCAGTGTGCACATTGGCCAGCAGCTTGACTTAAGTTTCCCATGTGATGCCTTATGGCCCTCAAACGTTTTGATGGAGGGAGGACTTCCCCAGCAGGGCCCCCCAGTTCATATTTCACAAGCTGTTCCTGTTATATCTTTACAGCATGATGCTGAGGGTTAGTTCAGTGCCCCAGACCAGGGGATGAGAAGATGTCTGAGGGTGCAAAGCCCGGTAGGAACATGTTAGAGAAGTGACCTGGTCCTATTGCTAGAGCCTACGGCTGATTTATTGTGGCAGCTATGCCCAAGAACCTTCTCCAAGTGACTTAGCTGACTTACTCCAGAAGCAGCCCCGGCAGCCAACTAGCATGCTCGTAGCATGGGGGAGTGAGCGTAACCGTAACAGGGCAAGAAGTGTCACTGGCAGCAGGAGACTCCCAACTGCCCCGAAACAACTTAGCCCTCGTCCTGACAGGCCACAATCAAGAGTAAAAGCCACCACCCAACATCACTTAGTCTTTGAACCTCTTTTGAGACAACTAGTGATTTTTTTTCCTGGATCAATGTGAATTTTATACAGTGAGAACAGGCCTAAGGCCATCATTTATGCAGGTCACCGGCACTGACAGCTGGTGGCAGCTTCAAAAGGCTCTGCAGGATCAGTATCAGCGGTATCCCAGAGCATCTCCTTTGCTCCATAAGCAGGACAAGGGAATTGATTACGCGCTTTCATTTGGTTCTTGTGAGACTATATCTAGAGTACTCTGGCCAGGTTTGGGGCCACCAAGAGAGTGATCAGCCAACTGGAGTGAGTCCAGTTTGGTGACAGTCCACGATGATGAGGGAGCCAGAGCACATGATGTGTGAGGTGAGACTCAGACAGCCAGTTTGTTCATCCTGGAGAAGAGAGAGCTTCAGGGGAAGAGGAGAGGAGTGGGATCTTATAACTATCTTCAACAAACTAATGGGTGGCTATAAAGAAAATGGAGCCAGATGTTTCTCAGGGGCATACAAGAAAAAGACAAAAAGCTACGTGGACGGGATGGGCACAAGCATTTGCTGCAAGGACAACTCCAATTAGATATAAGGAAGGAAAAGTTCACCGTGAAAGCAGTTAAGCACTGGAACAGAGGTCCTGAGAGGAGGTGGCGTCCCCATCCTTGGAGACATTAAAAATTCAACTAGGCATGGCCCTGAGCAACCTCATCTAACATTGAAGTCCTGAGCAGTGAGTTGGACTAGGACCTCCCAACGTCCCTTCCAGTCAAAATTGTACTATGATGCTGTGATCTTTTAATTAGGTGATTCCTACCTAGTTAATCTCCAGCAGCACGTCACTGCAGAATACATGCTACTTTATCCACCGCTCTTAGATCTTTAGGACTGGAGTCAGTGAGGGGATCACTAGATGAACCCAGCTCTGGAGAGATCTTGTCTCCAGAGATTTATGAGAGCTAACTACATTCCTCGCTCAGCCGACATGGCATTTTATTTTCTTTTATCCTGCCCCGCCAAATCCCTGTGCCCAGTGTAGCAATTCTCCTCTGTGTTGTACAGAATCTGAAATAAAGAATTTAAAGATGTGTTAGCACCACCAGGAAAGGCTTTAGAATTAGCTGTACATCTTATATTCAGATTAATCAGGGAAATTATCACACACAATGTTCATAAAGAGATGGATCCTGTGCTCCTAACAGAGGCTAAACTTGCAAAAAAAAATCAAAGGACAGTTTGCATCTGAGAACAGCAGGCTTAGTGGATGGAGAAGGAAAATCTTCTCATGGTATTTCTATTCAAGTCCAGCCTCGGCATAAGGTGATCACATTATGTATTTAAAAATGAAAAACTCCCGTTTTTCTGAAGGGAGCTTTATCACAAGGATTATCTACAAAGGCTACACAGAAAGATGTCACAGCAAGGAATAATGTGCCAGACTGGATAGGAGCAGCAGTAAAGGGGCTCCGCTCCGTGATGCCCGGCACAGTCGAGATACTGAGATAACGGCCTCTTTGTTCCATAAATGTTTTTTCCCTAACGCTCATTGCTGAACTACCAGAGCACTTTCAAGTCATGCGCTAGGCAATATGACTAACATCTGTCATGTTTTTTTCCTTTCATCCTGTCCCCAGGGGTGGAAGCTTGTGCAGTCATGGGAAGGGGGAGTTAATTACATCATATACATACATTTGTACGCACACATATGCACCCACGCACATGCACACATATGCGCCGGTGAAACCTCTTCCTTGCACACGTTGCTTTATTTTGCTTTTTGTCAGTAAGGGGAAGAGCTAGAAGATGTACTTTCCACAACAGTAGGGGGGGAGATTTGCAACACATTTAAAAGCAAAGATGCATTTCTTTGAAGTTCTGAAATTCAAAGGTAGCACACCGAAAATTGCATCCTGCAAGTAAAAGACAAACATTCTCTTAAAAAACATAAACAAAATCACCCCTCCCCCAAAAGTTCCAGCCCGGAATACCCTTCCTTCTCCTCACAACAAACAACTTTTGGCTGCAAAAAGCAATGTGAGACGTGGCAAGGCAAGAGCTGTAACGGTGTTCTCTTCCAAAGCAAACACTCAATGCTTTCATTACAGTGAAAAATAATAATGGGAGACAGAGTGTACATGATGTAAACACCTTTAATGCAATTCTAATTTTATTGTTGCTTCAAGATCACAGATTGTTATGGCAACTAAAGAGGGAAGGGGGGGGGGAAACCTGATCACAGCATTAATTTGATACCAGATTCATTTGTTCCACGTTTGTGCTTCAACACATGCATAATAAACAATCCCAGTTAAAGAAAAATAATAATATTGAAGCTATAACAATGGCATAATGTAGTATCCACTTAACCCCCGCGTCTGGTTAAAAAAAAAAAAATAAAAAATAAAAATAAATCCTTTATGAGTCTATTACAGTTCCAGCTGCAATACAACTCACATTATAATCAATAACACTTGTAAAGCAGGAAGGCCAATTTTCAGAAATACAGTCTATCAAGGCACTGAAAACTGCTAGACTGACAACTGCAGCAGTAGCCTGATGTCCCAGTTGCAAACTGCGGGCAGGCGACTCAGCAGCAGCAGTAGATCCCACTCCACCCCCTCGGATGGGGTGTGGGTACTGCAATACCAAAGCTGGGGATGAATTCCTGGGTGCTGATGTGCCTCCTCCCAAGGAAGGACAATGCAACCGCTGGGTGCAGCCCTGCCTGGATGGGGAGGAGGCAGCTCTTGTGCTTTGCAAACTTGAGCCATGATGGTTGAGCTAGGATTTGGTTCCTAAGCTCAGACTGAGTGTGAGAAAACTCACTGCAGACAGGCAGCTCCCCAGCGTGATTAGAGCACTTACCATGGATGTCATAGACCCAGCTCAAAACTCCACATTGGCCATTAAAGCCGGCAACTTGAACACATGTATGCTACCTTGGGTCCCCATCCACAAGGACTTGGGCAGAGCTCCATCTGTGGTGGAAGAAAAGTCTTTTACATCGGCTGCGAATCTCCTGACTGGTCTCAGGATGTGCAGGCGGCAGGAGAAGAGGCTGAACTTCTCAGGGTGGACCTGCAAGCTTTCTCCTAATGAATTTTGGGTACCGTGAGCTTTAATCACCACCACTGGTGAACATTTAAGTACACAACGATCATTTTGTTAACTGACCCCCCAAATTAGGTGTTTAAGGAGGCAGAGGGCACCTAAGTACTTTTGAGGTTCTGTGGCAGTTTCTTGCTGGGCCTCATAGGGTCCCTACCCAAGCATGAGCTGTCCAAGAGCATGAAGTCATTGCCTACAGCCACACACAGAGATGGCTGATAAAAAATTTTTTTTCAGGAAATACTCTCAAGTTGGGAAGATGAGGACTGGGGGCAATAACAGAGACAATAAGCCCAGACAAGTGATATTGTGGTGGCTCAGATCTTCACTCAGGCTCAAATCTGGAACCAGCATGGGTGTTGGGTTTTTTTCTTCCACACAGATAAGTGTCTCTGTTACCCATCATATATAAAACTGGTATAGGTGGGAAGTGGAATATATACATTTACATGCTCACACCCTCTCTATCAACAGGTCAAAATTCCTCCTTTCATTCTTCCTGAGAATAAAAACTAACTGCAAAACCCTAAAATTTTCCACTAACCAGAATACCCATTCTGCCCAGAAGATCAATAAGTGTAAAGTGGAAAAAGATTGAAGCTACTTAAATGAGGATTCTTAAGGGAACCATATCCATCTCTGATAAAGGGAAAAAAAATAAGCAGCATCAGAGAAATGGAAGATACAAGCTATTGCCCTCCAAGGAATGTGATGTCTGCAGCTTATCCAAACATAATTCAGGAGGCTTTGGGGCATGAAGTGTGGTTTCACTTTGAAAAGGACCCATTATTAACAGTGTCATGGGTTTCTGGGATTACTGTGTCTCAGAGGTTTATTGTATGTTCATTTGCTCTGTTTACTAGCAAAATGTTTCTCCTCCAGATTCTCATCTTCCAGGGCTGTAAATGCAGCTTAGGATCTGAAAGTCAAGATGAGCTCTTCCAGGCTCATCCATCAAGAGTAATAAAGTGTCTCCTGGAGGTTACACATGGCTAAGCAAGAGCACAGTCTGATGGCAGTGGGATTACACCGTGTGTCCTACAATTAGAAATTAATGATCAATTCCTTCATATGATGCAGAAGATAGAAAAGGCTGCAATTCCTGAGTTCTGCTAGTACACCGGGGCTGGTGGTAGTAAAAACTGCATGCTCTTTCCCAGCCAGAAAACATAACTCTTAACACACAAAAAGCGTCCAAGCTTACACAGGCGAGAAGATGCCTTTTCTATATGCCCACCATTTTCAGAGCAGAAGTAGGTTTTACTCATATTTCTTTCTTTGAAGAGGTGAAAGCAGTAAGGCATGATCTGGCCTGAGGGTCAGAAATATGAACACCCTGTTACTGCAGAGTGAATTAAAACATGAAATATGGTTTCATACAATTGGCTAATAAATGTAGAAACCAGAAATTAGTTTGTTCTGTTTCCAGACAATAGCCTCATTCAAATGTGAGTCTGTAGCACAGCATTCAGAAGCATCACCCTGTGCCTGGGAGCCAGGTGAAATTGTGTTTTAGTCCAGTTGTTCCAAATGTATCTTTATTATTCTTTCAGTGAAAAAAGTAAAAGCAATAGGTCTCTTTACAAATGATTGCTAGAGTCAGCAGTACTTGCATTTACAAATCATAAATGACCAAACCCAGTTCAGCAGAAACTGTCACGTAGCTACCAGCTTCTAGTTCAGTGTTACTTAATTATTGCCAGCATCATTGCTTCATTTTTTTTAAGCTTATTTCTGGCTATTCATATATGACAAGGAAAACCAATGTCATAAACTAACCACATATTGTGTTCACCGTCACTGGCACTTGGTGCATAAGAGGCAGCAGTAAATTCTTAATTAGTCAGAGCTATAGACAGATCTTTTTATCTCCTGTACTGAACTCTCATCAATCTCTCCAAAGCATGGAGGCAAAGACTTTTAATGTTCTTGGTGATTGGTGGTGACTAACCTGCAATCTTCGAAAAGGCTTCGATCTTTACAGGACAGGCCACCTCCACCAAGCTGACCACACAAAACCTCTGCTCAGGTTTGCACCCTGGCACAAACACAATCTTTCAGGTTCTTCTGACCTGCCAGTGTAATCTGTATTAATGGACATGTCATGCAGAGTTGTAGGAATTCGTTTGCATGGTTGAACCAGCCATGACGGGAAGTTGAAACCTGACAAAACCTCGAACGGGAAACAGGGTGGAAACGATGGGCTTCCTACCGAGGAGAGCAAATTAGATAAGACAATGATCCTTTCTGGGCTTGCAGGCCAGGAGTTGCCTTTATTTTCCTTAAATAAACACGCAATCAGTGTTTTGCTCATTCAGGTACTTGGATAATGTTTTTTTTTTTTTTCTTTTTTTGCACAGGGACCATCACCCAAGGCTAACAAGGGCAGGTTATTTGTGCAGAAATGGAAATATTTGTCCTTCATAGTTCATTTCTCATTTGACATTCTTTATTCCTGATTGTTCTGCTTTAAAAGATAGGAGCATCCAGCCATGGAGAAGCAATAATACCCAGCAACAGAGGAAGCTGATGACACAGCACAAATGTTGTACTTTGCGCTCGGTGCCTGGCACTCAGCAACACCACGGGAGCTGAATCCAAAGGGCTTTTTCGCACAAACCCATTTAGCAGATTCTTCAGAATAACAAACATGTTTAAACGAGGATCAGCCCATAAGCAGGGGTAAGCAATTAAAAAAAAAAAAACAAACAAAAAAACCCCAAAAATTACCGACCTGCTCCCATTGGGATTTTGCAAATATTGAAACTGGGTCATGAATTTTGGCTACGTGATCTTGAAAGGAGGCATTGAGCCTCCAGATACTGTCCTCAGTTGGCTTCTGGGAAAAAGATCATTCAGATCAGGAGTTCCCATGCCTCCCACCTAATTTGAAAAGGCCTCCTGTAATAAAAAGGTCAATGTCCTGGTCAGGTAGATAAATAACAGGCAAGACATGTCCCCCTCCCAGGGACATTGCAGCATAAAGGATTTCTTTATGCAAGTTATAAAGGATATAGTTTCTATAATGCTGTTTCCCATTATACTATTGCTGATCTTTTTCCCTACCACCTGTTGCTGTTCTGGAACTAGAAAGCACATGCTGAAGGAGAAATAAACCCAGTTAAGGATTCTTAGGCAATTTAGGCAAACTCAGATTTTTTCCACCCATCCCTTCTTTTCCATATGGAAATAAAACTTCTAAAAAGTCTTTTCCAGCCAGAAAACAGAGCGTCAGAAGGGATTTTCAAACTCCCCTCACCATGGCATTTTGCAGAACTGCTGCCCAGAGTGAAAATGTGAATTCAGATGTGATTTTTGGATTTGGATTTGGTCACTTTTGACCAGAATGTAACCTTTGATGTCTTCTTGATGGTATATCTTGGATGACATTGACTTGAGCTAAGAGAGAGCAATCAAGCAAATACAGTGAGCCAATAGAGCCTGAATCTGCTCTTCTTTTTCATCCATGATATCCCAGTCACAAGCAGCATAAAATAATTATAACTTGCAATTCTGAAGTTGATTTTTTACAGTGATTTTGAGGTTTTCTTGTTTAAGTTTGTAACATTTAGAGTATTTTGCTCTTTCAAGTGCTTTTCCGCCTATGATCTCTCAGCAACTTATAGTGATTAATGAAAGCTCCAGTATACTCTCGTATGATGGAGGAGACACAGGATTACAGCAGTTTCTTCTTCAAGAAATGAAAATTGCACTCTCTAAGCCACTAGAATAAAGTAACTGCTGATGAACAGTGACTTTAATGGCTACTGGGGATCTCTCACTCCACTACTAAAATTCAGCCACTTGTAGGATGAGACTGCAACTGCCACCCAGCCATCTGCAGCCACGGTGAAAAGCAGTTCAGAGACGGCTGTTTCAGGGTCACAGTGCAACAGAAATGGTAGCAAAATGCTGTTGACATTCAACGAAATAAATTTCTCTAACCTAAAAATTATTTTTATGTGAAATTAAAAAAAAAAATCAAAATAAATTTTAAAAGGACTGAGTTAGGAACAGTTCAAAGCAAAATGTTTTCACCAAACTGAAATTAAATATTTAAGGAGGCTATTTATTGGGAAATGTTGCCATTTGGTATTAGACTTGATCCATTTCAGAAAATACTTTTGGACTTGCAGTGTTTTCAGTGCAGTGGAAATGCTGCTTATGACAGTAACAGCACAGAGATGAGCCCTAAGACACTCTGCAGATGGGTGGGAAGAGAGATCCCATGTCCCAAAGAAACTGGAGTCCAAAGGGAAGAATCAGGCAAAGAGTGGAAAGAGATGGCAAAGACCAGGCTGGCCTGATTTTTCCCAAAGGTTGCAGGAGGCCAGCGGCTAACCCAGGCCTCCCAAATCCCACTCTGGTGTCTCTGTTGGGCCCCTCACTACAAGAAGGACATTGAGGTGCTGGAGCGTGTCCAGAGAAGGGCAACGAAGCTGGTGAAGGGCCTGGAGCACAAGTCTGATGAGAAGCGGCTGAGGGAACTGGGGTTGTTTAGCCTGGAGAAGAGGAGGCTGAGGGGAGACCTCATTGCGCTCTACAACTACCTGAAAGGAGGTTGTAGCGAGGTGGGGCTTGGTCTCTTCTCCCAAGTGACAAGCGATAGGACGAGAGGAAATGGCCTCAAGTTGCACCAAGGGAGGTTTAGATTGGACATGAGGCAAAATGTCTTTACTGAAAGAGTGGTCAGGCCTTGGAACAGGCTGCCCAGGGAAGTGGTTGAGTTACCATCCCTGGAAGTATTTAAAAGACGTGTAGATGAGGCGCTTAGGGACATGGTTTAGTGGGCATGGTGGTGTTGGGTTAACGGTTGGACTCGATGACCTTAGAGGTCTTTTCCAACCTTAATGATTCTATGAATCCCACCACCTTTTCATGGTATTTCCATGCTTTCACTTGTGAAGGACTCTCAGCAGGTCGAGCTGCACTACCTTGCATGGCCAGACATGAAGACAGGGCTATAATTCCTGAAGTTTCAGTCTTTTTTATGATTATAATTGGCTCAGGCTTAGAATGAAAACAAATAAGCAAATAATTCTTAATGCGTTTGGCATTCATTACCTCATCCCCAAAAGCTAGCTCAGGTGAGTTTCCTGGCAAATACAACCTGTTTTCTTTAAAGACATAAAAGTCATTATGCAAATCTTGAAGCCGGAGGACTCGTTTCTCCCTCAGCCTCACAGACACAGCCAGCTCCACCGAGTGCATGGCTCTGTAGGCTGCCCTGATATCATGCTGTTCACGCCCTGAAAAAAACAAAGCCCTGTGGCCACGGTTAATGTGGCACAGATTAAAGACATCCTTTGCTAGGCAGCTTTTAGCCAGTGTGGCAGAGCTCATGGTGCCTGAAAACAGTTGTACAAAAACACCTTTAGTGACCCAGGTAATACCTGACCACCCCATGGACTCATTGCCCAGGGAAAAGACCTTTTATCTGTGAAAAGTGTGCATGGCAGGATCAGTTTTAAATATGCTAAGATCCCTCTTCACATAACCGAACATCACAGCTTGAGCCCTTTGGCCAGGATTTCTAGGATCTCTGAAGGTCCTACTCTGGGCCCACGAGGAGGCAATTCTTACCCCCCGCCAACCCCAACCCTCTGGAGAAACAGCACATCACTCTTAACTGATAAAAACATCTTCCTCTAGCTGTAAGTAGATATGCAAAAAATACCTGCTCTGCACAATCAACAAGCAATGGTTGGTTGCTGGGACACGTCCTCCTCTGTGCATACGAGACCATGAGCTGCTCGTGGTGGCTGCGGGGTGCCTGGCGTGGCCCCCATCCCTGGGAAGGTCTCCTCTGCGCTGTCCAGGCTCTCTGCCACATCACCCAGCGATGAAGCTGTCAGCTGTCGAGTGCATGTGCGGGAGACGCGCTAGAAGGCATCGATTTTTATCTTCTGATGAAGCCTTATGTACAAAATCTCCTGCAAAAGGGAACTAGTCAGAGGTAAAAGAGACTCCTCAACATGAGGCAAAAATAACATTCCCATCTCCCTCTTCAGCTGCACCCGAGCGGGTGTGCAGCCATGTTGGGGCACCCCCACGGGGGTGCAATGGCCGTGGTTAGGGAGACAGTTGCCTTCTCCCTGAGGCACGGGGCTGGTGGGCTCCCTGCGAGCCCATGGCGGGGTGTTCACACCTGGCAAAAATGCAAGTGACTGTTGAAAGAGCTTGGCCATGATTTGCAGTAGCTTCCTACTGTTGTGAAGATGCCCGTCTCCTCTGTTCTGGAGGTGAGGTAGGCTCAGCTCCCAGCGCAGGGAGACTGGGAGGGGAGGGAAGAGGGGTGCTTAGGTAAAGTTTAGTTATGGTTTTAGATGTCTAGGGCTTTTATATTGAATTGGCATTCAGGTGCAAAGATTGGCCCTTAGGAGTCTCGGAGGAGAGGCCATCCCTGCTGTCGGAGGCCAAGAGACGTTGGTTTCTCCTTGTGGCTGTATCAGAGTCAAAATGAAGAGGCGGGATGAACAGCTGGGATGGGTTTCACCTCCACAGGCACCTGTGGTGAAAACAAACCAGCATGTCCCTGCCCCTGGCCCAGCCAGCCTCCCCGTGCCTTGAGGACCCAGGGTGGCCTTCGGTGCTCCCGCCCATCCTCAGCCATAGAGGATGTCAGGATGGGGCATGACTAGTTAGTAAAGAGATTAAATGTGGTTTCCTGGTGAGAGCAGAGTCAGGATTTGGCAATCCAGGGCCAGCCAGGGCCAGTGAAGTGTCTCAGGAGAACAGCAGGAGAGATGGCGGGGACTGAAATAACAAATGTGCCGACTAGAAAGCTGGTGGGTTTCTAGGAACCGATGGAGAAGGTGATCTGAAGAACGGACAACCAACCAGTCAACCAAAAGAACTGCTGGGTGAAATAAAGGCAGGAGCAATTAGGCAGCGGGGGCAGCAGGGAAGTTGGTATGAGACAGTAGCTGACAGGTAGGGGGGGTGGCCGTGGTCCCACCGGGCAGAGGGAGGCAACTCCAGAGCACCAGTCTGTCATTCCTCCTGATATTTATTTCCCTCCCCTTCCCCTCTGATCAAATAATTGCCTTTTCATCCAGAATCCCCTTTCGCCTTTGCCACTGGTAGCCTCATCATTTATTATCTAATCCCTCCCTCCCTAAAGTCATCCTTCCCATCACTAGTCACTCACAGCCTCCCCAGTTCATCCTGCATCCAAATAGTCGTGTGTCCCATCCCCATCCAAAGCCAACCCACGTGCTTCTGCGTTTTTCCCCACCGTGCTGCTCGGTGGTGCAGAGGCCAGTCCAGAGCACCACTCCTCACGTCACTAACGAGCTGTCAATATAAACGTGCTGCTGAATAAGGGATGCGTTCCTGCAGCTCCCACGTATTCAGGGAGGCTCACGCTCTGGGAAAAAGCAACTCCCTGTGAAGATACATTATTTTAGCTGAATGTGCATTTATTCGGAGTAACCACACCGTTTCCATTGGGTGCAGAAAGAGCAAGAGCCGAAGCACAGAGGGAAGACCTGATTTTCTGTTCCTGCCAAGGGAAGAAACAGAAGAAAAAGCTAAAGGCAGCTCTTGCCCATGTAGCCCAGGACAAGCCCGCAGTGGTCTCCAGAAGGTTGCCTGGGGCTCCTTGAGCTCTCCCTGGGCACCACCGACCCGAGCCAGCCCGGTGTGAGCGATGTGGGCATGGGACCTGTATGGCCTTCGTGGCTCATCTTGGGTCAGAGGGAGGTGTGTACAGCACAACAGCTTCATTATCCCCAGCCATTACAACAGCAAACGGGGAACAGCCAGCAAAAAAAAAAAACAAAATTAAAAAAAAATATGACCTGTGACATTTGGGATAGCGTGTTTCCTGACAGACGAAAAATGTCACCACCAACTCTCTGTACATCCGACAGATGAGCTGGCAACTGCTCTAGGTCACAGCCAACCTTTGCTGAACTCACGCTGGCCCCACAGAAATGACCCCCCCGGCCCTAAATCCCTGCCCACACACCCTCCCGCCTTTCCCACCACAAGCCCATGAGCCTGGGGAGGGGGAGGGACAGTTTGCTCCCTGAAAAGAGCAGCAACAGGTAAAACAACACTCGGCAGTTTTGTGTAGAATCCGGTAAATAGCTTGGAATCAGAAAAGAAAAAAAAAAGAAGCACAAGAGCCTCCCTCAAAGCTCACAAGGGTTTAATGTTTCCTTTTCTCAGATTTCCTAGTTTTCTGCTGTCATATGAAATTTTAATACTCCAAATAGAAGCAATGCCATCGGGATATAAAAAAGCCTCCGTGTGATCTCGAACTGAACTGGGCTAGTTAGGAAAGCTTGTTTGTTCTTGCTTAGGACAGACCTAGAAAGAACGTCATTTAGAATTATTGTTTGGTTTGGCCCCATTACTGAAGACTGAGAATCTTTTTCAGTGTGATTCACAACCATTTTATAAGTTTTTTGGATAACAAGAAGGAAAAGATATGCAGAACTTTTCCTTCTGCCACAGCTGGTTCATCAGGAGAGTTACCAAGGCAAAAGCAGCACAGAGAAAGGAGACTTGAAACGCACTGAATTTTTAAAAAGTTGCCAAAATATTTGTTGGGGTTTTTGTAACAAAAGATGTCATGGCTGCTTTTCCAAAATGTGTTCTTGAAAATGCTCTAAAACCAGGTTTTCAGTCACTAGAAACTACTTCTTTTTTCCAAGTATTGTTTTCGAAATTCAAAAAGATGGAGGAGGAAACCACCTGGTTCAGCCATTTCAAGAGGAATACGATTTTTGCCACAAAACTCCATGTTCGGGACATTTAGCTTCTAGCTCTGCGAGCCACGGGACGCTGCCTGGGACAAGTCATTCCCATTTCTCAGCCACGCAAAGCTGCAACTCCACGAGCCCCTTTTGGTGCTTTGCTCTGACAGTAACAGCACCCAGAGAAGGAGAGAGGGAAAAAACTGATATTGGACCGTAATTTACAGGCCCAGCACAGAGGAGGAGCTGGGACGTCACTGGGAGCTGGGAGGATGGAGCTGGCTGTGCCACAGCACTGCCACGGGCCAACTTCGGTTGATCTCACATCTTCAGGCAACGGGCCAGTTACTACTGTTCTCCCCCAAACTCCAAGAATTGTCCTTTCCTCCCTATTTTTTCCTCTTTAAAAAAGCTTGAAAATGGAGAAAAATGTTCTTTGGTGCCTTTTCGTGCTCCACGCAGAAGCTGGTGCTGGCGGAGGAGAGGGCATGAGCATAGTATTTCAGCTGATGGTTTTCATTGGGTAAGGAATATTTTTCATTCTCAGCACCTGAAACATGCAATTTTTTTAAACAGAAGGGTTAAAAAACCTCAGCCTTCCTTCCTTGCCTCAGTGTAATTTTGCTGGAGCTGAACACAGAAAGTCCAGTGAATGTATTGAAAATTTTCTATGTGACTTTTTGGTTTTTAATTGGGAGGGGTGGGGGATGTTGAAAGGGAAGTTTGAAAAATAAACTTACCACCTGTCTTTTCAGCTTGCGGGTGTCAAGCTTACAAAAATATTAACAGCAATGTCATAATCGTAGCCAAATTTAGAGCAAACATCGTTTTTCATATGAACTAACCACATTATTATGCAACTTTTAAAAATGACAGATGATAGCTATTGAAAGTAAATTATAATGAGAGTTCAGATGGAAGTGTTAGGAAAATGCATAGGCAAGCATACAACTTAAGCCTGCAAACTGTATGTGTTGAATAGCAACTATAAACTATATATTTTAAGTGAAATGAGAGTGAAATGTTCCCTAGAAGAGCTAAGCCCTATGAGTTCAATTAGCCATTCACGTGCTGAGTTCCTAAATAGATGTCAAATTTCATATGTATGTGTATGCACATATTATAGATAATTATAAAAAATTAACATTTAATTTCATTAAACATTTAATTTCATTAAATGATATAAAATAATATAAATATATCAGTGTGTGTATATAAATATATGCATACACATGTATCTGTGGATTTTTTTTTCATATATATGCGTGTGAACATGCACACACACACACACACATATCTACATATGTTGGTGTAGGCCTGCATTTTGTGCACAAATGACTGATCATATTTTGACATAATGGATTTGTAAAATGGAGTGGCAAAACCTAAAAAAAAATGAACCCTGCTGCAAGGACAAATTAGCATATTGTGAGATCCCTGCAGAGGAAATCAAGTACCTATACATTTCAGCCTACAATGTCCTGCAACAAAGAGATCGCTCCAGTTGCCTGCAGCCATATTTTTTTAAAGATGAGAAACTAATTAGCAACATTATCAGCATATCTTTATCAAAAATTCTTTTATCTTTCCCAGGTTGAAGAATGCTGTGCACAGGGAAAACGTTGACTTTAACAACATAATGAGAGGGCATCAGTGGGTTCTTAGTATAATATTAACAATAAAAATAATAACAATAATACTAACAACAACAATAATAGATAGGATTTTTCCATAGTGGGTGGTGACAGATCTCAGGTACCTGATATCAGTCCCTCTTCCTTTGGCCAGAAATAGAAAGATCTTAATTTAACCCCATCCCAGTTTGAGATGAGAATATGAGGTGCCTACCTCGGGGTGGGGTATAGAGGGATGTGAGGACAGAGAGGACCAACCTTGGTGGAGTCAAGAGAAGAGGTGAGAAGAGGTTTCTGGAGCGAACTACCCTCAGGGTTGCACACTGGGGAGAACAAGCTGGTTGAAAGCTGGGGAATGAACCTACACCCATGCACACAGTACAGATGGCCCAGGGGCAACCAGAAAATCAAACCATTGGTGTAGATGCACCTTCAGGCTGAAAAAAAAAAAAAAAAGGTGGCTTCTCCTCACTTTTCACTGTGATGAAGATGGAGGTGACTCCATGGTCTGCCCATCAACAGCCCTCACTCTCAGCAAGGATCATCAGAGACCTCTAAAGTCCAGGGACAGCAAGAGTTGCTTTATCACAGAATGATAGAATCATTACGGTTGGAAAAGACCCTTAAGATCAATGAGTCCAACCATTAACCTAGCACTGCCAAGTCCACCACTAAACCATGTCCCTAAGCACCACATCTACACGTCTTGTAAATACCTCCAGGGATGGTGACTCTACCACTTCCCTGGACAGCCTGTTCCAAGGCTTGACAACCCTTTCGGTGAAGAAATTTTTCCTAATATCCAATCTAAACCTCCTAAATTTTTTTCTAACTATGTTTTAGACAAAATTTTTACAGCTAATCAGAGATTTTGAAAAGACACATCAATAATCAGGCCAGAGAAGTGCAGGCAGTGTTAACACACCCAGAAAAGCAGCTGGCTTTATGTGGCTTGTGTTTGCTGCTCAGTGTTGTCAACTGCTATGATTTTACCGAGAAACTCATAGTAAGTGGTGCTTTTCCTAATACCCGGCTTTCTTGGAGTTGTATCCATGTATTTTATGTACCATTGAAAGCTTGAAAATTTCAGCCCTGTATGTTTCTCTACCTAAAAAGAAAGCAAAAGCAGTTTTGGTTTTCTTTTTAATCTTCCTTTTTAAGTCATTATTGGGATTTACAGGAATGAAATATGATGCTGGACCTGGTGCCACTGAGCACCCAATGATGGAGGTTTCCACCATGGGTTTTCAGGTTTTACATGAGAAACCCACCCCCAAAGTGTGCATACTATGAGCTGCAGAAGTCAATGTATTCACTGTTGAAGGGCCAAATTATCCCTGCTGGGACGTGGTCCAGGGCAGTGTAGATGCTCGAATCTGAGGCTCCAACAACTGAACTTGGGAAATGTCACAGAAGCCTGAAGAATAGTAAAAACATGGAAATATCTCCCGAGGGAATGTGTGTCACTCACTGCTCCTGTCAAGGAAATTGCAGAAAAAATTCAACTGACAAACACACGTACCCCAGGAGCAGCACTGCCACAGATGACAAACCCATCACGCCAGGGGACAGTGATTGCTGCACCCCTTCAAACAGCGTCCCCACCGCTGCAGGGCAAAGCAATTCGTAGGGGACAAACAACCCCCAGCCCATGCAAACTGCCACGCTTCCTGCAAAAATACCCTTCCTCAAATCCCAAAACCAGGAATAGCCCTCAGCCCTCCCAGGAAGGGGAACAACATGCTCTTGCCCTCCGCTTCCCACTCAGTTGCCACCAGGAGAGAGGAACCAAACCCCCTTGAGGAGTTCTCTCCAGAGAGCAGAAGGCAGCTGATATCAGTCCGCTGGACTTCTGGATGTTGTGTCACCTCTGAATTCAGTGAAATGAGTCCAGAGGGAGTGTGTATCACCAAAAGTAATCATAGTCGCTGTGGTGACTTCATTGCTCACACAAAGCCCCTTTCACACTTTGGAGGCCACCAGTTAAACTGAGCCCTCAAACAGTGCTGCCTGCAGCGTGGCCAGGGACGGGGCAGGGACTCGAGCAAAATACACAGATTTCTTCACCTACCTCTATGGCTTTTCCCTGGTACAGCAGCCCAACGGCTGGCCGAAAGCTGAGTCTGGAAACACGCCCGGTTGCATGTCAAGGTAGAGGGGCTGCAGGGAGAGCAGGGCTATAAAAATCACTGGATATCTACGTAGCATCTACGTTGTACCTAAAATGTTTTCACTGTAGATTTAATCAAAACATCCTCCAAGCCCCACACATTTGGAGCGTTTTATTTGAAAAACAAATGAGGTGGTGGGTCAATGTCAGAGCTCAGCTCTGAGGCACTGGATTTAAACAACACAGTGAGGTTTTGGTGCCTGGGCTCCCATCAGAGCCAGCAGAGCCCACAGAGCAAGTCAGCTCCGCTGAAAGTTGAGCTTGGGGCACGGGGCTGGCAGATATGACAGGGGACCTAAGAAAAACCTCTGCTCTTCTGGCCTGACACCTGCATTTGGTCAAACAAATCAAGATCTGACTGTCTGCTCTGCTGTGCTGCTCTCTAGATTGACTTCATCTCCACTGAAAATAAGGGGAGCTTAAAGACTTAAGCACACACATGGAGACCTAATGTAGGTGTCACTTCAGGCTGACTCCCACCCTGAGTCCTAGAACTAAAAGGACAACTCATCCTTTGTTACCCATCTGCTTTGTATTGCAGATTTCCATTTTGCCCATCCCCAAAGATGGGAGAGCAGCCATAGGATGAAGACAGACGTCAGCTGGGATGGCCACTGGCCAGCAAACTGACAGGCATCACAGACAGATGGAAATAGTTCATGGCGATTACCAAACCAGCTCAACAACTCCTGAAGCTGCCCAGAGACTACGGCCAAAGCTGGGACAAAGCTGTAGACTTGCTGATCCAGGATGTGATTTTTGGTGAGACCAAAGGATGCCACTGTTGTGAAGAACAGGCCCCGTCAACTGCGCAAGTGGTTCGCATGGCAGGCAGGCTTTTTTCTAGTGCAATACAGAGCCTGAGGGATTTACACTTCACTCTCGTCCCTCTGCTCACCACAGAGCTCTGGCCTCCTGAGCAACTGAGGACCCACCAGTCACCAGCTCAAGAGTTCAAATACAGCCATTTGCAGATCCTTCCAGTTGGGTGTTTGCCAACAGGGTTATGAAGCACTTGTACAAAAACAGAGATGCTGTCATTCTTCTTGGTGAATCCAAGTTGCGTACTCTATGTTTTGTGGTCATCTGTAGATGATGCTTAAGAAAACATCCACAAAAGAGCAGAGGGTCTGAGAGGTGCAATATTGCTGAGCTCGAAGGGGCAGCGGCAAGGACTCTGCCGAAACACCACCCAAAATCTTCAGCACTCCCAGGAAGGCTGGACCAGTAGAAAGAGGTAAGACACTTTTTTTTTTTAAAAGACAGATAGACAAATTTTCAGGGGCCTTGAAAATACAGCATGTTGGGAAAGCTGGAAAGCGCAAAGAAGCAAGAACTACCAAGAGACAAGGCAACAGCCTTCTGGCACATGAAAAGCACGCTGCAAAAAGCCAAAGGACAATCTATTTTCCATGTCCAGGGCATATAGGACAAGAATTAATGGGATTAAGTTAAGAAGAGGGAGATTGAGTGTAGATATGAGGAAAAACTTTCCAGTGGTTGAGATAGTAGAGAACTGGAATAAATTTTTCTGACGAGGTGGACTCTAGATCATTAAAAGCAGGTTTTAAACAGATTTTTAAAACAAGTCAAGAAAAAAGCAGCTCTCAAGAGTGCTATGGCATAGCTGGTACTCTCTCATTCCTTCCAGCACTATAATTCTGTAAGTCAGTGTAAATACCTGTTACAAATTGTACATGCTCTTTTGAAAGCTCGCTTTCAAATATGGTGCAGAGACAAAGAAATGGAAACTTGTAAGGGAAGACTGCATAAGGAATGCTGAGAGGTTTATGGCCCTATAACTTTTGGGTTTTAGAATAATACAGTCTATGATAGGTAACTGTTTACAATGTCATGTCATTTACATGTTTTTTTATATTCTAATAGTGACTTACTAGCAAGCTGCCTGGTTCTTTTTGAGCTACTAATATTTATTTATCAAAATATTGTGTATAAGAATGACCCCTAAGTCCGGAAAAACTTTCTGCGTGTCCCAAGTGGACAAAATTCTGCTCTGAGATTCAGCAAAAACTTTGCAACTGCGTACCCTGTTTCAGCACGAGTTGAGTGTATGAGTTATGGTGGCCTTGGGAATGTGGCATCTTTCAGCAACGTGCTCACCTACTCTGATGCAGTTCTTCACCTTGATAAAGCTCATTTCTTTTATACATAGATACAGACACACACATATGCATAGAGATATTTAAAGTCAACTCCAGCAAGTGGAAACAAAGAATATTATTTGAGATTAGCCTAACAGATTGGATTAAAAAAAATAAATTAAACCAGCAACAAACAGCCCTTGAGTACCCATGTGCCAAGTTTAATCCCCCCGTTAATTAAAAATGGCCGAATTATAACCCCTTTCAAAAATTAGGTTTACAGTGGAAATGCCAACTGAACAGACCCTGCACTCTAACAGCCCTGCTGGTGCCTCCAGAACACAATTGCAGAACGGCAAAACATATTGGCACCTCCTGTATATGCAATTGAAATATTCGCTCGGTGCCGTCTCTTCCTGTTAATTGCTGTGTGGAAAGTGGTCCCCGTACAACCTCTTTATCTATCTGCTTCAGAAGCACTGCCTACCGCCACGCGCACTCGAGGGGCACGGTTGGCCAGGCTGTCGGGCTCGAGTGCCAAGCTCAGCGAAGTCGCCGAGTCCGTTCTCCCCTCCCCAAAAGCGGCAGCTGGATCGCCGCTTGGTTCCCGGGCTGGCGCCTTGGCTTGCTCTGCTCTTGGCTGGTGCGGGGCTGTGCAACAGCTTGCACGCCTCGCCGGGTGGGATGCTCGCTGCCACCGTCGCTGCCGGGCTGGCTCAGCAGCCTCTCCTTGCTTTTCAGGAGACGAGTGCTCCCGAGGTCCCCACTTTAACTACTAGCTCTTCTCCTTCGAATACCAGCAGCGTAACGCTAAAAACCTCACCTGCTTTGAAAACCAGCCTGCTTTTCCGAGCGTTGCATCCTCTCCTGTCCATTTTCTCTGTTTTCCACTTAAATCAAGAGCGTTATGCAGCAGGGTTGCTCTTAATTATGAGTTTCTTCAATACCTTGCAGGATGCAACAGCACCCTGATATCAGCTCTTAAAACCTGTCAGGCTTAGAGTAAATACAGGCTGTAAAATGGCTTCTGCCTTCGCAGACGGATTCCCTGTACAAATTCAGGCCCAGGGGCCAGATCTCCTCTGGAGCCGTGCCAGTCCACACCAGCTGTCAGCGCAGCCACAGAAGATCAAGTATTTCTGTTCCACCCCGTCTCATCATCACAGCTGTCAGCTCAGGCCCCACCACAGAATATTTATAGTGGTGACAACAGGAAAGAACAGAAATATCAACTCGTAGGTTGACTTTTGCAAAGCCAGTAGGTAAAAAATTTACAATTTGTCCTCATAAAGTGATTAAACACGTTGGGAAAGATACGGGAAAAAAACATCCTTGGGGCTTACGGGCAGGTTTGCTTTTTGTTTAATGAAGGAGTGACTTACACTGCATGAAACCTGACCATCTCTCTCGAATTCCTATACAGAATTGGGGAAAAGAGCAATCAGTGAAAGCACTGAAGTTTTGGCTTATCTGTGGGTCTGACCACGCAAAAGTTACAAACAGTGAAGCACTAAGGGTTGCTCTGTACTGAGAGACAGTATAAGTCTTTGCATTTACATACCAGCTGTCACCAAGGCTTAACCAAAGTGCTTCCAATTTCTTTTTATTGTATTTTGTATTCTGTTAATGTATTGGAAATCGAGGCACAGAGCCTGCAAGTCAGGGTGAAAAAAAGGACAAAGACAAATTAAATGAGGTGGAAGTGGAATTCAGGTGCTTAAATGCACAGAAAGCAATATTTAAAACTCCCTGCTTTGCTGCTGTCTAAATTTAGAGGTATCTATCTAAGCACCAAAGTATAATTCTTCATTAATCGAAAATTCCTTTATTCCTTTCCTCTACAGTGCACCAAACCACTCGCAATCCTCACTGGTGGGCCCTCAGTCCAAGCCCCACCAAGCATGGCCCCCTCCATCCCACAGCCAAGCCTGGCCATGCTCCAGCACCTCCCTTTCCCACCAAACTGGGGCCAATCCCAGGGTAAAAGATGAAGGACTCCCTGTGTGGACCATCCCTGGTTGGAGGAGCTTCCCAGAGACCCCACATTTGGGAGGAAAAGGGAGTTAAGGTTGATCTGCATGGTCTGCTCTTGGTCCAGCAACCACCCAACTGACTTATGGCACCATCCTGCTCCCACCTGGAAGGTGGTTGAACCTGACTCTCATTTGGAGTCCCTAAACCCCAACCAGCAAATGAGGAGTAGAGGTCCTTGGGTTTCCTGCTGGGGAGACACATTTCCAGGTGCCCCACAGGGACTCCAGCCCTGAGCCTACAGCTGTAAAGGCACTCTGCGTTGGGGGCTCGTGTCAACTGACCTCCTATCCGGGCTGCTAATAAGAACTCCCTCGACTAGGAAGACCC
>NW_009223170.1:18168-74566 GCF_000690835.1 Fulmarus glacialis | reverse complement strand
GCTGAACTGATTATATTTACTGTAAAACACAGAAGCAAATGCAATCTCTGATTGAGAGAGAGGGAGAAAGCTTTTAATCCCACTCTATGATGCTTGCCAGATTGACAAGTCTAGAAATACAAATGGAAGAGTAATTATACAAGACTTACTTATGTCGCTGTTCAGATTTATTTTTTCAAATGTAAGAAAGAGAAAGAGACAGAAAAGGCCTGGCTTGTTATATTGGTTTCCATAGCTGTTAGTGCAAATTGATTAGAAATCTAAGTTCAAGATGCACAAAACTACTCAAAAAATCTCTTAGCTGTAGCACAATCACAGCGTTATGGATTGATACAACACAAAGGAAAAAATAAAAGCAAGAAAATAGCAATTTGGGGCAAAGTCATATTTTCATTGTTACAAGTCCTACAGCTCTTCATGGAGGAAGGGGGAAATGTGTATGCTACCTGATCCCAATCATTCTAAAGTTATGGGAGAAGTCTCTAAAAATATCCATTAAATCTTTGAATTCAGTCAGTAAATAAAAGTGATAGAGAGAACTAAACACTGAAGTGTCTGGCAACTTATAAGAGCCACTAAATATTAGGAGAAGATACGTCAGGGGCATTGGGTCAGACTTGAGCTCAGCACGAACGCATTTCTTTGAGGGCCCTTGAGGACACTGTACTTTTTAATTGGACTTGTACTTCCAATTTGAGACTCGAGTATCCATCACACAAGGTATTTTTTAAAAATACAGCATAGACAGGATTCATCTTGCCTAATTCAAAACATCCATGCTGGAGACATCTGTGTCTTACTAAGCCTTCCATCCTTTGTAACCGTGAAGAGCAACAGGCACTTTTACAGCACGCTCTGCTGACTTATTTTAGATATCGGCTTTAGGGCAAGATGAATCATGCCCTGAATGTGCCAGTTTTCCTGTGGTGCCAAAGCAAGACTAGACAACCAGTTTATTTGCTCAGATGAATCCCACGTGGCTGGGCTGATAGACTTGTGCTACGATCTGGCTGAATGTGACCTGTCTCTGGTCCCAAGTCTTACATCACCCTGCAGAGAGTCCTGTGAGTTGGATATACTAGCTTGGGTAGTTATGCACTAATTCCATGATATACCACCAGTCCCAGAGCTGTCTTGCACCTGGCCAGCTAAAAAATTAGGTGGAGGAAATCAGCTCTGCATATACCTACCCATTCACATACCTTCAAGGCAGTAAAGAAACCATCACTGCTTCGGTGTTGCTGTATTAACGGGAAGGGCCATGGGAAGCAAAAGAAACAGTAAATGCAAAAGCAACTTGCCTAAAGTCATACTGGAAGCTTGTATGGACTAGAAGCCACTTCTTCCAGCCCCCTTCCTGCCCAGTTCAGTATTCATCAGCTGGAAGTTTGATCTCTTCTTCTAAACACTTACTTTTGGAAATCTTTCTTCTTCCTTGGCAAATCTGGCCCTTTGTGTTTTAAGAGCAGAGCAGCTACGAAATGTCTTCAGGAGCCTCCAGACCTCTTGTTCTTCTTGGAACAATTGCAGCACCAGTCTGTGGTCTGCAGCGAGCGAGTGTAGCTGTGCCTTTGAGGGTCCTTAGAGGTGAGTTTGAAACGCAGCATCTGTCCCCAGATATCGTCAGTGCTGGCGCAGCAGTAGTGTGCTGACAATTGCCATGGTCTGCTAATGAATCTGGATGGTTTCCTTTGAGAAAAAAATCACCTTAAACTTTTAAGTTGTCCCCAGAGCTCTTATTTCATAAAGTCTGAATTAAACAATGGCAGATTCAGCCTAATTCCAGCCATGTTGGAATGGATCTGTAGTGGGAATAATTTGCATTTTCAGTTTTTGTTCTTGGTGGATGTATGTTAATGCCCCAGCTAGCGGTATCAAGAAAATAATTTACATTCTAGTCTTTCCTCCTTTGGTGAGGACTTTTTCTGAAAGGCAGCTTTATAGGTAAAGATTTAGATTGCACAGGGACATTGAATATTGAACAGGAGCTTTCCTTCCAAATTTTGTTTCCAGCAGAGCTTAAGAAAGATAACAAGAGTTTTATATGTCTGATTAAAAAGCCAACACTCCAAACTGTGCGTATGTAGGTTTTTGGCATGATTTCTTTTATGGTCATCATCAGCTGCTTGCCCATTCCAGCTGCTAAAGCACAGTAGACAAGACTTGAATTCCAAATATTATTCTCATCACCATGGTATCCTCTGCACAGATCCCCAAAGGTAATTAAAGAAATTTGAGGCTCTGACTCCAAAGGCCAGGTCCATAAATAATTTCAGCTCTCACAATTAGGTAACATCATGTTTTGTTTTGAGACTTTTGTACTGCAGGGAATGAATCCAGAAGCTGCCTTGCCTCCAACAGACAGGGAGAGATCAGGGCACGCCAGAGAGGGAATGGAAAATAGACCCCCGCCAAAAAACACACACACAGAGCAGAAAGTCATGTTAGGCCAAGCTCGTAGAAGATGCTGCACACAGGGACACGTCTGCAACCTCACCTCTCTTGGAGGCTCCTCAGCCAGGCTTGCAGGGAAGCACCTCCATCTCCTCAGGGTCTTTGGACAGAATACTCTTTCTCCCCTGAATGTCAACGTTAAAACCTATGTTAAATACAAACCACAGCCTGCACACAAACAACAGAAGAAGGCTTTTTGGTCACTCACTCCTTCACTTCTCACATTCCCAGCAAAAGCTTTAACTGCGAGGTGAAAAAGCAAAAGACCCTTTGCTATGCTGACTGTTTGGCTCAATATTCCCATGAACATCCCAAATCCCACATTATTTTCTAATAATGTGGCAGCAGCTCAAACAAAACCAAGCCCCTGTTCCAAGAGATGGCAGAGGAAGATCTGAACCCCTTAAGGATGAGGGATGTGAACCACACTTGAGACACTTCCATGTTTTCAGAAAGGGAGATCCCACTACTTTCTTTGAACAGCCCAATCTCGTCGCTGCCCATTAGGTTTGCTCCGAGAACTGCTACCAGACTGGATAACCCAAAGGATTTACCTTTGTCTTTAATCCTCCATCCCATGATAAACAAAAATAACCAGCACGTTATATTTACTCAACATAAAAAAGCATGATTGGTGGGAGTGAACAGCAACAAACCTGTAGGTATGGAGGACACAAGTAATGCAAGGAGACACATAGACAAAGTAAGAACCTCCAGAACTGGGTGGTGGTTGGAGATAGCTCTTACGTGTTATCATACTATATTTCACTTGCTTCAGTGTCACATTTCACTCTAACTGCTAGGTCCCTTCTGGACACAGCCTTATTGCCTTGCATACAAACATGGCTAACATCTGGTTCCGTTAGTTTTCTTTTGGGGGCAGGGAGAGGAGAGCAATTCATAGAGATTTTTAAAAATGGTTAAAAGAAGAAACAGCGGAAGGTTCTCTTGAGATAGGAATGGGAAGTACTGGGGCCTGACCTGGTTTTTAAGGTCCTGCAATAGCTCATACAGTAGTGTAGGACCAGTCCCTTGGAAAGTTAGCACCTTCTGCATAAGGAGTAAAGGATTGGCTTTGCCTGAGGAGCAACAGTGTTTGCCCTAGATCTTCATCCTGCAAAAAAGAGCAAAAAATGGCTTTTAACATGTAATTTTACGTACTTTTAAAGATGGCACAAGAGGCACAGGGTCAGTATTATTCAGTTGCATGTTTATTCCCTTTTAGATCCTGCAGCACCAAGTTTTTCCTTTCTGTTTGCTCCAAGGCTGAGTTGCTGGTGACCCATCTCAGGTGTCTTGTCAGTCCTAAACACAGTCAATTAATCGCTTTCTGAGGAAGATTTGGCCAAGTTGGCTTCTCAGTCGTGAACACCTTTCTTGAAATTACAACCCTACAGTATACCATTTGCCATAATGTAAAAGCTATGAAGAAAAAGAGAATAAAAACATTGGGAAGAAGAGACATGTACTTTCCCCTCAAGTTCTCTTCCATCCCTGCCATCTTCCATCAGTCTGACAAAAAGCTGTTTGTAAGAGCCTCTTAAAATGAAGAATCTAATATTCAATCACAAAAAGATTAGCCTTTGACTTCACTCCGTGCTACACTAATACAATCAGCATGGGAAATGTTATCCAGTAAGAGGTTAGGGAGAGGATGGAAGACCAGGTGGTGCTGGAGACCTAAATTATAAAGGTTTATTTTCCATGAAGCATGACTATTACTTGCTTCTAACTTTAGGAAGTAGCAATGCTGGAGATGAAACACCCAGCATGAGATGTTCAGCCACGTACTCGAGGGCAGGTGTGCTGCTGAGTCACGGCCTACAGCGCTCCCGTCACACTGAGCTTGGGCCGACCTGTGAAAAGGATACAGGAAAACTGGGATTACTTCGGAGAAGTTAATTCAAAACTAAAGCAGCCTGCACAGACCGTGCCCAAGGTGCCACTGAAGGCATGAGGAACTGCAGGAGACCTGGACAGAGTTTGGGCACTCAAATGTAAGAGTGCAATCCACAAAAGATTTATCACCTGAGGCTCCTGAAGGGCCATAAACACCTAATTTTTGCCACTGTAATTACCCAGCTATCTGGAGTTTTGCTACTGCACTCAGAAATGCTGTCATCTCAGCAGGACCGTGTGGGTTAGCATCTATGTCATGTACATGCCTGTTGGGATCTGCAAATTAGGTCTTTCTGTGCTTAAGTTCCCTGAGCAGTCTCAGCTTTTTCTTAGGTACGAAGCACAGGGGAGGATGTTTTGCACAGATTTTCTCTCATGACCTAGAAGCTCAGACACCTCTTTCGGAGCGGGAGACAGGACACACCACCTCCCCTCCCAACACCGCCTCAGCACGGGAGGAAATCCAAAGCTCGAGAGAGAGAGAGCAAGATTGTGCAGCCCACCGATAAAAGCTCTGACCCTGCACAAAGGACTTGGGCTTTCCAGTTTCTTTACAGGAACCACGTCTGCATTTTGCACTATTTTCAGTAAGTCATACACCGATTCTGCACATTTGCTGCCTCAGCAGTAGAAGAGACATCTGATTTCCTACAACATAAGCTGCCCTCGTAGGATAAATACATTATATTTTTGTGACGTGCACTGTCACACGCTCTCTCAATGCTAGGATAAACCAGAGTTCATGGCTTTGGAAAAGAGAACTGATGACGAGCATCGTTAAATCTCCAAGTAACTATTTCCCCCCCCGCCCGAGATGTCCTTCCTGAAGCCACAGAGAAGGACATTCAATATATACATGTGTCACCATTACTTACGTCAGTAATCTAGCAGACAAGACCGCGGGATTGACATGATGGCCACAGGGCCTGAATTTAGGTCACATACAAAATGAATTAAAAGCTTCTCCTTATCTCAGTGCAACATCTATCCCTCACCCGCATCCTTGTCTGGCACAAAGACGAGGAAAACTAACCCACTGCTTGCCAAGCGACTTCTAAGCACAACAGCTCCTAAACCAAGGTACCAGACCACATTCAATCGGTCTAACCACAACAGCAAAGCTCTGAATTGTGTTTGTCCCCACGTAGTTACTGCTACAGATCCCAATGACAGAGATCTGTGTGTGAGCTTATCTTAAAAACAAAACAACAACAAAAAAACCCCCAAAAAACAACGACTAAAAAAAACCCCACACATGCAAAACTTGGACTAAATCTAAGTCATTGGCTTGTATCAAACCAAATGCCCGGTGGTACCTCTGCCTGGCTCATGCTCCCCACTTCACCTCCTCTTCTACAGAATGAACTGTGCAGCAGAGAGATGGCTTTAGGCTGCAAGCAGAGACTACCACCCAGAAGTGCCAGACGAGCCCTCCCTAGGAAAACAGCTCCCTCATTCCTCTTTTTAGGTGATTTATGATTTTATAAAGCACATCAAACACCCCAAACTGCCCAGATTTGCATGCACTCGTTACTGAAGTCCAAACAGACACCTGCAACCAACACGCAGGCACACATCCCCACCTGAAACCAAGGCACATTTGACTCTTCTCGGGCTTGAAGAACACCAGACGAAGGGGTTTTCTGGGTGTTTGGGGAGTACTTTTGCAGGACAGGGTAGACAAAACCTGAGTCTGGCAGCTAAAGTAGCCCAGCACTCAATTCTCAGCAAACCTAGCAAGACGAGCTTGGGGTTGAGGTGCTGACAGAAGAGGTCTGGAGCTTCAATCAGGGAAGTTTCTTGTGTTTGATTCTGCCTGAGCACCTAGGAACTAACTCTCTATACTTATTATGTTAATAAATACAGTCCCATCAAAGCCAACTATCTCCTGGGGTTTCTCTCCTGAGTCAGCTTTCCAAAACTTCACATTTTTGGCCAATCGTTCCGATGAAAACCGACAGCAACGCACTTTGCTGAGCACCTCAGAAACAAAGTGTGATCCCTGTGTGAAACCTCCTGCTTTTCACAGGGCTGGTAGGGTCCCAGCATCCCCTCTCTGGGGGCTGGCCAGCTCAAACGAACAAGGCATGGCAGAAATTAAGCAGAGGTTAAAATTACTGTACAACGGTATGCATATACTGTGGTGTGTAAGGAGGATGAGATGAAATGGGGGGGATGTTGCTATTTAGGTTTCTCTCTTGTATTTTTGGTTTTTCTTTTTCTTTTGTTCTTGAAGAGCTTTTTAAAAGGTTGCCAATAAAGGCAGTAGCATGTAGGTGTGTATACAGAGGTATAAGGTAGCAGACCATGTAGACCATGGGGACACAGGAGGATGGGATGTCCTACCTGAAGACGTCTGCCTGCAAAAGGGAGAGGCTGCACACTTGTCCTGGTTTCGGCTGGGATAGAGTTAATTTTCTTCCTAGTAGCTGGTATAGTGCTGTGTTTTGGATTTAGTATGAGAAGAATGTTGATAACACACTGATGTTTTAGTTGTTGCTAAGTAGTGTTTACGCTAGTCCAGGACTTTTCAGCTTCCCACGCTCTGCCAGGTGCACAAGAAGCTGGGAGGAGCATAGCCAGGACAGCTGACCCAACTGGCCAATGGGGTATCCCATACCATATGACATCATGCTCAGCGTATAAAGCTGGGGGAAGAAGAAGGAAGGGAGGATATTTGGAGTGATGGCATTTGTCTTCCCAAGTCACCATTATGCGTGATGAAGCCCTGCTTTCCCGGAGATGGCTGAACACCTGCCTGCCCATGGGAAGTAGGGAATGAATTCCTTGTTTTGCTTTGCTTGCGTGCGCAGCTTTTGCTTTACCTATTAAACTGTCTTTATCTCAGCCCAGGAGTTTTCTCACTTTTACTCTTCCAATTCTCTCCCCCACCCCACCAGGGGGGAGTGAGCGAGCGGCTGGGTGGGGCTGAGTTGCCACCTGGGGTTAAACAGTAGAAGCAAGCGGGCAGTGAAGAGTGTGTGTTTGTGTGTGCCTGTATGGAGGTAGGAGCAGTGCTGGACATTCACAGATGCCAGGAAGGGCAGTGGGCCAATGTCAAGCAGGAGGAAAGAGAAGGCTACTGGGGAGATGAGCCGTAGAGACCTCCAGCCCCCAGCTTTGCTTCTGCAAAAACGTAAGCCATGTCAAAGTAGTCAGGACATGCATGCAGATGACATTCAAATGGAGAATTTCTCCTCTCCCCAGCATTTTAAGTCTATTAGACCATGGATTAAGACAGCCAATTTAGGCATGCCTTCCGTTGCACTTTAGCTTGTTCCATAATCACCACAAGACAGAATTTGGCTTTATACCCATCATTTTTCATCCCAGGGACAAAGCCTGTTTTTACTCAGTGTGCCAAGACATTCTAAGAGATTAAAATTATGTCTCTTGCAAGATTGTCAAGATCCTGCCTTCAAGGGTCTCTTTCTAATTGTTTTCAGAGGCTGCCAGCCTTGCAGGGTGTAGTGCTAACTTCAGAAGATACGGCGTGGAAAAGTCTTTTAAAAATTATTTTTAAAATCAGAGGAAGAGAGAAGGCTATTTAATTCCATACAGAAAAACACTTCTTCTTCCTGCCAAGCAGCAGTGGGAGCACAGGCCTTGGAGTTCACGGTTCAAGAGTGCAATCATTTGACATGCAGTCATTGCCAGGAGGGAAAAGGAGGGGAGGCCAACCTAGGCAGAGACTCTGTACTCTGACCTTCCAAGAGAAAAATCCCAATTTGCAGAGCTATCCTTCAAGGACCTGGCTCCACAGACATTCATTGCCTTCACCTTCACCTGGGCAATCATAAAATAACGATAACAAAGGTATCAAGGTTGAAAAGTTTGGACTTAAGCTTATAAGGTTGAGGAAAGAAAAAGGGGGCTGGCTATTCCCCACCACCAACTCAAAAAGCCCTCATCATGAACAGCACATGGATTTTGGAAGAAGCTTTAAAACTTTCATTTTTCAGTCTCAACATTTAATTAGGACACTTTAAAATGCAGAGGAGCGAACAAAACACACACTCACCCCACCCTGGGATTAGTCTGATGCCTGGCACTGAAAAAGCCACCAAATGACAGACCGTACTGCGGTAATTCATGTTTGTGACATTACAGTGATCGGCTTTTAATGCACTCACCAATAAATTACCACTAGTCAAACAAAGTGCTCCGAGGAGAAGGACAGACAGAAAAGAACATTCAAGGTTCTTGATTATTTATCAGTTGGCTGAAACATTCGGAGACCAAAGAGAGCGTTATGTATCCTACGCAATGAATCTCCTCACGGCAAACGATTTTACATTCTCATAAAGTGAAGCTTCCACTAAGGGCTGGAGGGAAAGGATGCACAAACAGCTCAACTTAGCCAAGGTAGCATTAAGATAGCGTTAAGAGGCCAAAAGTTGTTGAAGCCAATAATAAACTGTTGGTTTCAGCCAAGCCCCGTGTGACACAGAGGTTTCGGCAACGCAGGCAGCAAACTCCCATCCCCAGAAGCCACACCAAGGATGCTTCGTTAGAGGGAAGCTATCAGGCTAAATGCATTTCCAATTTCAGTGCTACCATCTTTAATCAAAATTAAGGATATTTAAACCGCCTAATTTACTCCTCCCTCCTTGCCCTCTACTTTTTTCAGGATGGTTTATGCAGCCACCTAAGCAGCTTAAAGACTGCCCTTCATGAGCTCACATTTTGGCTCTCCCACACTGTACAAATGCTGCACCATGAAAATACCATGCTGGAGAACAGCTGAACAGAACTTTGTCTCGCATGACATTTTAAACCACTCAGGAAACACGATTCCAACTAGATTTTTCCAGTAGTCAATTAAAAAAAAAAAAGTTTCCACCACAAATCACTTGTGTTCATTAGTGGATAATAACTCCAAAGGGTAATGGTTAACTGGTAAGTGCGCTGTGATGGGAAGCACCAGGTTGGTAGCAAGAGACAGCAATAGGAGACAAAGTACTCAACTAATGTTTCTAAGAAACCAACCTGAAAGGCTTGTAAACCGTTACAATACTTACTTTTTCCTCTATCCTACTTAAATTTGCTTTGCATTACAAATTCATTGCTGAAGAGCGCTGTAGACTTGGTGCTGGGTTTTTACAAAGCCATTCTTCAAACCATTTCATACAAGGTGAAAAAGAAACTGAACAAAAATCAGAAGGCCCTGCATGTGATAGCACCCTTCTCTTGATGCAGCCTCTCAGACTGGATTTGGTCTGTTCTTGACGACAACATATGCAATAGTTTCTGCATGAGCCATGGGAGATAAGGACCCCTGCGGTTCTGAATTGCCATCGTGCTGGACTGCATGTGAGTGATAATTTAGCACTAGCATTTTGGGATAGAAAATTACTGCGTATTTTACTCTCTTGTAACCTTCTCTTCATCTTAAACTGTCTTTAGTATGATAATTTTAAATATTTTCCCTAGGCCTTCTATCTTTAATAAAAGTTAGACAAAGTCTGAATCATCCTGTAAGTTTGGTAAATGTTTTGCTACGGACGCATTTTTAAATAAACATCTATTGGAAGATCCCAGTGCACAGTGCTAAAGCGGGATATGCTGCTGTAATTCTTCACGTTTCTACCCAAATATCTCACTACACCTGTGATGTTGCTGCATCACCTAATGTTAGCATGTGCGATTTATAGGCAAGAAATGGAGAGAGAAAGAATGTGCTGCAATAACTTGCCTATAGCAATGTGCAGAGAGAGCCGATGCCAGGGCTGGGAATTAGAGCTCAGTTGATTTTTGGTATCCAGCCCCTTGCATAATTCACCAGGTCACAGTGGCAAGATTTAAATATGGGACTAATTGAATGTTCATATAGGAACTGCTGCTCTTTCGGTCCAGCTTGATGCAAAGTTGGAGAGGGAGAAGGGTACAGAGAAGAAACTGAGGTCTCTGGAGGAAAATCCAGGGGGAAAAAAATAGCTGGAAGAGAAAGCTGCTCTGTCCGTCTCCCGTTATCTCAGCGGCAGATTAATTCTGGATGACAATTTAAATGTCAAACACAGTCAATCTATTTCACCAGGGAAAATAAACCATCTCCTCAAATCCCCGGTGACACGGGCGAGAACAGAAAGCACCTGGGCCTCCGGTGGGTTGCTGTAAGGAGCACGCTGAGCTCCCCGAGAGCCGCAAAACTGCGGGGCCATCTCCAGAGGGGTGCGACCACGCACCCAGGGGTCACGCTGGAGTCATCCTTGAGTTACCGTGAATAATTATAAGCAAGAAAGCATAAGATGATGACAAATATGAATGTTAGGGTGAATGCCTCCAAAGGAAAAATCCTCTCAAGGGTCTGAAAAACAAAACCAAGTGGGCCAGGGGAATTACAGCTTCCCCCTTTCCTGGGCTGTCCATCACATCCAGCGCAAGATTTCTCCTTCTATTTATTGGGCAGATGGCTTTTGTCCTACCTGCTTTTGCTTGCATCTAGCTCCTGAAGGGAGTGATGGTGCTGTTACACTCGCTGGGAAGATGCTTTCTCCGAGCAGCGTGCCTTCCCAGCAGCTTGTGGTAAGTACCACAGCTCCACCGAGCCGGTTAGGTTTTGCTGTATGTGTAAGCAGACGTAGTACAAATATTCCTATTCCTCTCTGCCGGAAAGCCAGAAACAGCCTTAGACTCCTGGGCATCTCCATCATTCTGCTGGCACAGGAGAGGACCAGCATTGCTAACTACCCTGACAAGTGTGGCTTGTCCCCAGGGATGGATCCCAAAGCAACTGCCCAGGTACCTTCCCCTACCTTGGCAGTATTAAAGCATATTCTTCCCAGGACCTTCTCCTGCAAGACAGCAAATGCCAGGAGCTTGGGGTAGTATGAAGCTTTAAATGTCTTGTAATCTCCAAAGCAAGCAATTCTTCCTCAACCACATGGTATTCTTCAATCTCCAATTAATTTATACAGGACATCTGGCATCCCTGGGACACTTGGAAAGTGTTCTTCCAGGTACGTTTCCCACTGTAAGACCTGCAGCAACACCTGTTTTTCCTCCTATAAATCCACACATTCTCCATCTGCTCCCCTCTTCAGGACCTCTGGGATCTGGGCTGTCTACCAGGTACTTCCAAAGGAGCGCAATGGTGAAAAGGTGAAGCATGTACGGAGGCCAAGTCAATGCAACAGAGTCCACTCTCCAAAGGTGGTTGCTATTGATTCCTAACGGTTTCATTTCCCAGTAGCTAAATTATCACCCAATCTTCCTAAAAGAGCATCTACACAAGCTCCCTACAAAAAAAAAAAAAAAAAAAAAAAAAAAATCTCTTTTTTTGGACTGTCCCATGGAAATATTTACTTCTCGGAGTTCAATCGGGAGTGGGAGCAAACCACAGTTGTTCCCATCAGCAAAGGTGAAGGCTGCTCAGCTGCAGATCTACAAACCCTATTCCAAGTCTGCAATCCCCATTTAGAAGGCTCTATTGAGCTTGGTAATATTTAAGGTTAGGGCTAAAAATTAAAATCCTCTGATTCATTCCCCCCCCCACCAAATCCCTTCAGTAACTCTGACCAAAAGAAAGAAAAAAAGTCCTGTTAAAAAAAAAAAATAAAAAAAAAATAAAAAAAAAAAGAAGAGGAGTTTCTAGTGTTTGCTCTTGTGGCCATAGAATTTTTTTTTTTTTCAATTCATCCAGCCAAATATATCCAACAAAATTATTTCAGGAAAACTGATCAAAAACCGTTGCTGTTTTTAAAAACCACAAACTATTATAAGGTATCACCTAATACTAGCAGGAGAGATAGGTGATCTGAAAGAAAGAGAATGCTTTGTGTCCTTTTTATATGTCACCACCCGGGGTGTTTTCCCTGTTCTCAGCCAAGTTGTGCTGATTCCTGTGCTGGCAACAGGGCTGGAAACTCTGGACACGCCAGTGGGGACATCCAGTTCTTCCAGATCCCTCATGCTCAGATGCCTTCTGAAGGTGGGATCTGTTTATGGAAACGTAAATCCCTTGGCTGGGCCCTGGAATGACTTAAAGTGGTTAAGTAGCTACTGACCAAAGTCATTACAAATCTTGCTCATCTTCACTGGGTCATTTGGAAATGAGCAGATACAACTCGCCTTTGGGCTGTCACCAAAGCAATATTAATAATTATGAAAAATAACTTATGCTTTGCACGACATAGCAAATCTACAGTGCCACGTCTGGAATTAGCCTTTCCTCGGTGACAAATTCTAAACAACAAACATTCATAATGCAAGTCTATGAACTATTGACTGTAAGAGGTAATAAATCCTTCAGCAATACGAGGAGGATAGGAAAAGCTTCCCAGTACAAACATTGTTAACTCTGTGCATTAAAATGGCAAGCTGAGACAGCTCTGGTTAGCAGATACAATGAAACCTTTTACAGAAAGGGTTTTAGAGAAAGGGAAAATCCCAAAAATACAATGCAGGGCGTTTTTGTGACAATGCGGAAAGGTCAAACACTCACAACCCACTCGGTGGAAATGCTGAGGGGATTGGTCCCAGAACCAGGCGAAGAACGAACAAGTGCCTGCATCCAAGCACAGGACTGGAACTGCCTATGGGTAACTGCAGCAGCAAAAAAGTGGTGAACAAGTGCTTTCAGCCGTGCTCACTAGAGAAATGAATGCTGTAGAGGGCCTAGAGACACAGCTGGACGATGCACCGATGGCTGCAGTTTGCAGAAAATCAGAAATACTGATTAGGGTTAAAGGCCCTCACACATGCCATCACCCCCATACAGAAACACAGAGCGCTTTCACGCGTGGTTGCTTCAAACACCATTGTCTACAAGCGGTTTCACAGCTCTGGAGGAGGATGTAAATAAGCCCAGCAATTATTATGCAAAATGTTTCAGATAAATGCTAGCTCAGCCATACATCCACCTACTGTTTTAAAACTATTTACACCTGTAATAGGTAAAAATAGATATTTTTTTCTAGTATCATATATAAGGCTTCCTAGCACTACTTTACCAGCCAGAAGTCATCTTCTACCCAGGTTCACAATCCTGGGTAGGTAGGAAATTTTTTTAATACTGTTTGCCTCTCAAAATCATTATCAAGCTTTAGTTCAGCTCCTCACGAGCAAGTGTCCACCCTATGGCTAGGTCCTCCGAGACATTCAGACTTGGACTCCTCGGCGTTTGAATACTCACTGTTATAAGCAGCAGAAGACTGGCATCTGTAACACACAACCAAACGTCGTGAGACAACAGGGTGAATTATTCTTTAAAAATTGGTCTATAATGTAGAGAAAGAAAAGCTAATCTATCACGAGCAAGCATTGCTGGACATAGCCTGTGGCTACCTAACAAAATTTAGAGTTTCTGGGGAAAAAAAAAAAAAAGTAGTTTCATGGCATGCGAAATCAAGGGACAGTTTGATTAGATTAAATTCTCAGGAGTAAATAATTTATCAAGATTATTAGCATTGGCCTCGGTGCTGGGAATCGTGAGTTGGTGCGATTCACTGTGTGTAGCCAGACATGCAGTTGACACAAGCTTATTGGGAATTTTTAAAGGGCAAATTTTTCAAAGCATAAGGGAATTGTTGGCATACCTAAGTGGGAACATTACATTTGGAGTGGGAGATACAACAAACAAACAGTAAATTGTTCAAGGTCTTCCACCTGACGGCAAAAAAAAAACCCCAGCAGACACGTAAAAAGTTATGCTCTGCAAAAAGTCCATCTAGTTAAAAGGAACAAATACTTCAATAAAGAAAAATGATAAGAAGCAGAGCAGGAAATGGCAAAGAGTTTCAATCAGGTTGAAAATATAGACAAGTAATAATGGAGACTACAGAATTCAATGAAAACTTTATAAACTTCAAGAATTAAGCATAATAAAGAAGGCAACTTGAAACAAAGAAATCCCAAGTGTCAGGTACAGCTTTATTGTTAGATGTTAATGTTAAAATTGTAAACACTGATATAAAAAGGCAACTTTATGTAATCGCATTAGTGGGAGATACGAATCGGTGGGGTTTTTTCCAGCAGATACCCCCAGGGACTACCTCTTGGCTGAACATTATTTAATATTTTATCAATGTTCTAGATGTTCATATAAAAATCTCTGTAGATCACAAATAGATAGGATGGTAGCAAATGATCAGAACTTAGTTTTACGAAATAAACTGATTTTGGGGTTGGTTTATTGTTTGGTGGGTTTTTTTGGTTTTGTTTTTGTTTTTTTAAGCATCACAACACAAGCAAATCAATTCAAACATAACCAAACGCTATAAAATCCTTCTGGGAACCAGGAAGGGTGACTTTAGGATTTTATCAACAAAGAATTAGAAGCCGAAGCATTATGAATTCTATTCTGTCACAGGGGTCTCAGTTCAACTGATCTTTGCTTGGGGAACAAGAGTTTAGTTTCATGAGTACTTCATATTAACACACTTATTGAGCCAAAGGATTTGAGTTTGGGATTAAAAAAATAATTTAAAAAAATACTAAAGACCTGTGATATGTAGCACAAACTCACCAGTCTAACAGCCATTAATTACATTTCCAAACAAAGTAGTTTGCAGATATAGGACAACAAATGTCCAAGGTCAAGGACAAGCAAGGGCTCGTCTACATCGAAAGCAGCCTGGCAGTCTGCACAGAGCTGCCCTGAGGAGCTCTGCACGGGCACGACCGAGGCATATTATCAATTTACTCTCTTCTAAAACATTTACACACTGGTATGAAAAGCACACGCATATCCTCAATTTTGCAAACCACAGAACTAAGAACAATAAACTCCTCAACTCCACGGCGAAAAGATACCACTTTTCTGTTCTTCTGTTTTAAAGAAGTAATAAGCCACCGTATACTTACCTGCAGGTGGGGAGCGGCCCTTTGGAAGTTAGTGGTAAATCTGCTCTTTAGTCTGGAAATTTATTCTTTGAGACAACATTTAAGCACTACAGCTCTAAGTTTTAAGACAAGTCAACTAGAAGCAGAGAACTGGAAGATGTCTAAGTTCCCTTGATTTGTTCCCATTTTACAGCCAAATAATAGATATGTTCTTAAAAGTTTTCATTATCCACAAGAATCACATCAAATACTGCTGAGAAAAAACTCGTAGGTAAGGCAGGTCAATAATTTCTATGAATGCATATATAACGGGTACACACAGCCAGATCCTGCCTGTCTAGTGGCAAGTGATGACCCTACCAGGTGACCACAGTCACAAACACAGATTGTACCTTGTATGACAACTGTCCGTGACTATGTTTAATTACCAATGAAAAAAAATCCTTTCAGTCTCAGAGGCCAGAGACTTGTTCAGCCTTTGTGTTCAGAGATGTTGCCGAGTGCTTTTTTTATTATTATTGTTATTTCTCAGAAAGAAGCCTAAGTAAAGAAGTCTCACTTTCATAGGAGGTCTGGGTCCTCCATCTTCCACAAGCCTTTGCTGGCATCTTCGTCCTTGATTTCAATGCTCCTTTATATCTGAGACCTCTGAACCAAAGCTGTAAAGAACTTTCAGAGATATAATAAGTTTCTTGAAGTTTGTTAGAATTAATACAATTCATTTCCCTTCTACAATGCTACATCTTTGCATTGTACTGCCACTTCAAACACAGAGCCCACTTAGCTTCTTCTGGAAGACTTCAGATGTCAAGGCTATGAGGTTTTTGAGCCTCTTGGAGCAGTTACAATAAAAATCTCATTTCAAATACATGCTTTTAAACATCTTTACAGAAAAAAAACTCCCACAAAAAAAAAAAACGTGTTTTTCAGTGTGAATTAATAAACGTGTTGCAGAGCGACAGGTTCGTCTAACTTGAAGAGACGAAAATATTTCATATCACACACAGAAACTCAGAGAGAACCAACACTTAGTTCAGTACTTCTGAACAAACATAAAAGCATCATCCCACATCTCTGTATGCAAAAAAAAACCCTGAATGAAATTAAAGATTAAAGAAGTGTAATTTAAAAGAAAAATGGAAATCAGACACAGGAAGAGTTGTTTGTTCAGTGCCAACCCTGCGTGAAATGCATTACTAACAGGTATGAAGACTTCCCCAAAGTTTTTAATCTCAGGCACCAAACATGCAAAGACTGATGGGTTTTTTACTTTGCTTATGAAAAATTCTCTCACACATAAATATTCCAGTTCTGCTGAGCTCAGTGGGCTCGTGCACTCTGTATTTAGTCTTGGAGGACTGAACTTCTGCCGTGGAAGGCCTTCCTCTCCAGGACAGAAAGACCTCTCCAGCCCCAAGCAAGCACAAGCTCAGAAGTAGGAAAGCTTGGGCAGACAGCAGGCAAGAAGAGCCGTCCAAATCTGTACCAACCTTTGCTGTGCATCTGTGACTGGTTCCTCAGTTGGCATCGTTAGGAAGAGAGTGATCAGGGCGGGCAGGGCGCAGCGCAACAGAGGATGATGGTTCCTGGGCTGCCTGTGACCGAGCTTACACAGACGAGAGCTTCACGAATGGAGGGTGGGCTGGCAGCAGAAGGGGCTGAGAGCAAAAACTTGGGAAGGAAAGACCAGGCAGGGTTGCAGAGAGACTAAAAAACTGCTGAGAGGGGCAGGGAGCAGACACCCCATGGCAACAACTCTCTGTGGATGCTGAGAGCTTGCAATAACCCAGGAAAATACGGCTGGGTTGACTTAAGTCCTGGAGGAAAAGACCTGCACAGGAAGAGACTTAACGGGCAAGGGCAGAGAGCGCTTAAATATTTAAGAATGCTCTTCGTCGCTTTGAATTCTAATTAAGATAATTAAGTATTCTAGCTGACATTCTAATAAAGCTTTTTAATTCAAAAAGCCATTCTCATTTTCTTTGTAAGCTTGCTGTAGTGAGAGGTTCAGGTATACCCACCTCAAAGCACCAACAGCATCCTTCAGGTCTAATTCAGTTCCTAGCTGGTAGAGAAACAAAGCAGCCAGTGACCGATAAACAATGCCTCAAGCCAAAGATAAGTCCGAAAGGTCAGACTAGGCTTATCACAAAATGATTGGATAAAAAAAATACTTAGGAAATTCTGTTCAGCAGAACAAAATGCAGTTACAAAGATACCTTAGGAATTACGTGTTGCAAAGCATGCGAGATACCTTACATCTTGTTAGGCTGACAAGCATTTATTATTTTTTCCCAGCAAAGGCAAAAAAAGCAAAGAGGGAATTTCTCCCTAAGAGTTCCCATCATTAACACATGGAGTTAAAAATAAAAGGGCTGCAGGTTTTTCTTATAAACAACACTAGAAAAGAAGTGTCAGACAGAAGATGCAGGCTGGGAAGGTTTTATAAAGTAGCTCAGCTATGGGCTAACGGTAAAACTGAGCATCTGTTAAATGCCAAGGATATAAAGATAGGATTTCCTCCTTGCTCTTGTAAGCAATTTGGACATTGGCGCCTCAAATTCTATGAAGAATAGTGGGTGCTAAGTCACTTGAAAAGTTGGACACAAGCTCTTTGACCTGCTTCAGTCATTTAAAATAATTGGACCCAACTCCCTCACAGGAGTACTGTCATGGAGAGTGCTCCTTCAGTGCTGCATAAACGTTGAGTGTTTGCTTTATGGCTGGAAACAATTCCAACCCCATGACAATTGACTGCTACTGTATTGCTTAAAGAGAAAGAGAAAAGAATTGCAAGACAGAAGTTCAGGCAGTTCACCTTCCTTATTCTGAATATAAAACCCTTAAAAATTACTTATAGACCCCCAATAACCTCCACAGCTTGTGGCTTAAGCTCGTAGATGGAAACACAGTCTTTGGTTTACCTCTGGAGACATCTACGGAGGTGACCAACTTGTCAGCTAAGATTTTGCTGAACACCCTCAAGCAAACGGTGCACACAAGGATGAATCCTTCTGCGTACGGTACTTGGATGATGATATACCAAAGTTAACTTAAAAAATAAGCAAGTCCAGTTCAACTACCTTGTTAGTAGCTGACAAGTCTTTTCAAAGGTATAGCTAACTCTCCGTCTTTGGATGGGTAGTTAAGTAATTTTCCTTTATTAATCCAATCTGATGATAATTAGAAGTCGTGGAAGTTTGGCTTCCCTCCTACAAGCCCCATTAGTCCAGCTGGAAAGGAAATCTGAGATCTAAGCTTAGGGTCATTCTAAATATCAGAACATGATTCACTTCTAAAAGGGGAGGTAGACAAGGGAGTCTATCCTTAGAGTTAATAATAAAGTAATTATCAGGGTTGCATGAAATGTTATTCTGGAACTTGAAGGCCCCTGTAAGAAACCACTTAAATCAACAGGGAAAAACACCACCTGACCAAGAGGGTTACAATAAAAGTAATCTGCTTATGTGCCCAAAATCACAAGTTCTGAAAGAATTTCAAAGCCTTTCAGACATAACATTTACAATGATAAATGTGTGCACAGCATGACACCCCACCCATTCACTGAAATCATGCTTCCTTATAATGGTATTTAAAGAGCAAAACTATTTTCTTCCTTGCCCAAAGTTTTGCCATCAGAACTTTTCTCTGTGGGGAGCAGATAGAGCTGCACAACTTCCAGCAGGTCGAGTCTGCAGATGTTTAAGCCAAGGAGAATTTATCATCTTCCCCTCTCCGTTAGTGTTTGGCCTAATTTGGACAGAGCAGGGGGGACCGGGAGAGGAAGATGATGTGAAAAAATTGAGAAGTCCTTGAGCTTTGTCACAAAACAAATAAACAAACCAAGCCCCTCAACCAGCACCCAGGAGCAGCCACGAATACTTAGAGGAGACAAGGGGCTTATTTCTTTCACTGTGGGACTAGGCGTGCTCCACAGAATTTGAGCACATCAGTAAAACAACTGCCGCAGGCAGGACATATGCTGCCAGCCTAGCTGCACAACGGCACGGCAAAGAGAACACCTGAGGGTAACGCCACATTTTTACACGTTACATAGCAAAATTACAATTTACAGGATCAAAAAGGTTGAGATATAGCTCTGCACAATGAACTCCAGCAGCTATAAATGACTTTCTTTAGCTGTGAGCGTACTAATCCTATAGCTAGGAGAGACTATTCTTTTCTTTACTCACTATATGTGATTAAATATTTACAAAGAGCACTGCGCCCAGCCACCAAATAAAGGTTGGCTTGCTCCTTCGTGCTGGCCAGCATAAAGCTCTCAAACCATGGGCATAACCTCCCACTCAAGCAAGGTATCACCGAGGGGAAAAACTCAGCAAGCCACTTATCATCCCAGTCCTTGCAATTAACTAGGTAATATGTAATATAAGCACCTCTATCACTTTTCATTATATAGGTGCTGCATGCTGTAAAACACAGCACAACCACCAGATAGGCCTTTCTGAAGTGTTTGTGATTGGCTTTTATACTCATATGTACCATTTTCTGGTTTATAATCTCCAAATCATTTACTTTATCCTTTTTCAGTGATTTCTTCAAAGCAAAGTGACAGCACTGCATCTTGAGAACAGACTTAGAGATGGACTGGAGAATACAATGAATTGATGCAGAGCAGGTAGCCCATGACAAGGTGACATACGAATTGGAAAGGAAACTCATTCACTGGAGTAGCAAACAGGTGGACACCTCTACTGGTACCAAAATAACCAAGGGAAACAATCTGACACAGCAAAACCTGGGGAACAGAAGGGGACAGACCTGTGAAGGATATCAGGAGTTGCAGACACAAAGTTTGAACAAATGAAGGATGTCTGATGCCCGGAGCATTAGTTGACATCAAATAAAGACCTTCTAACACAATCACTTTCTTTGGAGAGTGAAAGGTTGATTGGTGAGTTGCCTCTAAGGAAGACTGAGGCCAAGAAGACTATTTTAAAACCACTTTAAAAAATACAGTGATACCCAGTTTGTTCTAGGTTACCTTTATGGAGCATGTGTCCAGTAATTTGAAACGTGTTGACTTGCAGAATGGACCCAACTCCTTCTTTTCTGAGAGCATGGGTTCTCCATGATGCGCTTCAGCCAGGGTATTGGTCGACTTTCAGAGGAAGAAAGCTCAGGGGTTACAAGAAACAGGCTTTACACTGAACTCCAACTCCATTCCCAAACAGCAAGGCAGCTAACCATCACCACCTTTGAAAATCCAGCCTTTTTGCTTTTAAGCTTTGTGAGTTTTAATATTAAAAAAACCACATTACTGCTGGGTTCAAGTAGAGTCTTCAGCCAGTAAAGCTCTTCCACTTACCCATATTGCAAAAACACAGTTTTGATAGCTGGGTGCCAACTGGCCTGAAAACACCATGCAACCGACCCGATGGTAGCACTGGAGATCACTTACTTTGACACCTTTGGTGTCACCCTCAGTGACACACAGCCCACCCTGTCAACCGAGTTGTCTTCGGGGAAAAAGTCTGGGAATAGGTAAGCTTAAAAAGAAGGCACAGAGCAGACAAAATAACCTAACAGAGCTCTTTGTTATAAAAAACAAGAGAGACCTGTTTTTTCGTATGGGACAATACTGCAAATGATTCTAGAAGATACTGTTGAACCTGCAAACGCAAGGCTCAAAGTGGATGGTTTGAACCAGAAATCAGCTCTAGGCCTCATTTCGAGCGGAAAATCTGACAAAAGCAACACATTATGAGGAAACGAGGGGGTATTTACCTAACCAAATCAAGCATGTTGTAGCTACATCTGACTTACTGCCAGTCTGAGCTGGCATGTTTCGTGGCACAATACAGCATTTGCAAAAAATGCTTGATAGGCCCTGCGCGTAATACAGCTTTTGTTGCTCGGTAGCGAGCAGAAGCAACCTCCGACTTTGGATTGCAGAGACTGTACAAGTGCCTCCAACACTAGAGCATCCTTCACCAGTTGCTAAATTAAATTGCCTTCTGTCGGAAAAAAAACTTTTCCAGAGAATTTCTGACCAACTACAATATTGAGAACATAAATGATTTTTTTTTTTTTTTTTTAAATTTGCACATTGTCTTGAGAGAGGAAAAGCTGAAGAGGCAAACAGTAACCTCTGATATTAACTGCTTTATCATGTTCCCAACGAACAGCAGAAACAGCAGCAAAAAGGCATCACAAAACCTTTGAAAAACACAAGTTGGCACATTATCAGAGTAAGTAAGGAGACAAAAGAATCAAGCACAGCTCACCTTGACAAGGCTGACAATAAAATCATCAGTAAAATAAACATACTACCAAAAAAAAGGAAGAAAGAAAGACAGAACAAGGTATGTTCATTTTCAGATTATTCAGAATATGTGGTTTTGGATCTTCTGAAAGCACCATTGATTTTCTGCTAACATATTAACTCCATAAGCACAAAGAAAGGCAGTCGGTGTTGGCAAAGAGAATCACATCGCTCAGGAGAGGGACCTACGCGTTCCCTGTTGCAGTAAGAAGTCCTGTTGGCACACAGAAGCCAGAAAATGGTGTCTTTCCCCAGCTCACCAGATTTGGCAACCACTTAAAGGCTATCCTGAAACAAATGCAATTGTATTTTCAATTTCAATTGCTGGCGTAGTCATCTCCTTATTGCAACTCTGCTGTTAAAAGCATTTGGATTATCTTAATATTCCCCAAAAGGGAAAAAAAAAAACAACCCTACAGCAAACTATGCAGTAGCTTTATGCCATCTAAAGAGGAGCCTAAACCATACTTGGTTAAGTAACTGTTAAACTGTAACTATGCTACGTTTACAGAGTGTTACAAAAATGCAGTATTTAAAGGACTACAAAAAAGATTATATTTTCCTCTCACTGAAGTATTGAAAGCAGAATGTACTCTGCTGGAAATGAAACGGTGGGCGTTTGATGGCATATTTTAAATAGTATTCCTTTTTGTGCATGCAGTGTAATGCCACCCAAGGGGGAGATTAAAAAAAAAAGTCTGTAATTTGCAAGTCCATTTCAAAGTCATATTGAGGATGATGTGAAATTCAGGATAGGATTCTTGAGAGAAATCTCCCTGGAAAATGTGTATGTACCTCAGGGAAGCTTTGGATTTGCTTCCCCACACTGGAAGGCTGTTCTGTCTTTTGACATTTCAGTGTTGTTTACTCTTTGCATCTAATTCTGGAATTATTGAGTAGTTTATTACAAAGGTGTACCTTTGACTAACAACAAGATATTTCTCTTCTGCAATCTCCAAAATTTTTAAAAATCCCTTACTACTCGTTTTGAAACTTTTATTGGTAGTGAGGATATAGCAGTTACTTTTACAGTAAGGGATTAATCCTGCTGTCAGGTATTATGAAGGTAACCGACATTTACATCTGTGAAGGACCTTCCTTTGTGGCCCTGGGAAAAACAGGATTGCCCATATTGGTCTTATCATTCTCAAAGAACTGCAAACAGTATCACACTTTAAGGCTTTAGGTAGTCATCAGCAGAGATTAGGAGGGAATACTCTCCTTAATAGACTTCTGGCTAAATAGGTTTTCTCTTTCTTGTGTCGCCTTCCCTGAAGCGTTACAGACAGGCCACAGCTGGATCTGGAGAGAGGAAAAGGGTAAGATCATTTTCCTGAGGTTGGATTCTCTTCCCTTAGATGCCTGAGTGAGTGGATGCTTAGATTCAAATTCACCACCAAATGTGATGTCAGAAAAGAATCTTCCCCCGGTCAGATGAGGAAGTAGCAGAGATGGCTTCTGTCTTCACTTGTAGTGCATAATATGGCTTGATTATAGAGACAAGCAATTTGATCATGTAATCACATCCCACTCAAAGGTTAGGAGTGCCAGTGATACCGCGATCCTTCCTGTCTTTTTTCCATGGCCATAACAATTTGTACTGCAGAAGACTGAAATGCTTCAGTCCAACACTGAAGTCTTTAGATTTAATCTAGCATGGCATCAAGGTGAAAGGAAAAGCAACCACAGAAGACCACAGCATACAACTAGAGTGATTTGCTTTTCCTCTTGAATTCTGATTAGTTTAATTTCACTTAATTTTTGCCATACAGAAGTTAGACATCTATCCTTACTTAGTCTTCTGTGCTGTTCTGTGTTAGTGGAGAGAGTCTGGCATTAATGACTCTCCAAAACCCTACCCTGAACTTGTCTGAATAACCACAAGGAGAGCCACGACAACTAACTTGGACAAAACCCCTACAGTTCATACAGCTCAAGACAGGCAAATTTTGGAAAACTATGAAACCATGGGAAGAAAAGGTCTCAAGTATTTTATGTTGATACTTACTGCTTGACTGTTTTCAGATCAAAGAAAACAGTGACAGAAAACCTCTTATAAGCAAGACACTAGCACAGCTGCGTCTCACTTTACTCTGCATTGAGGGTTTTTTTGTTACTGGTATGAATGACAGATTTGAATCTGACAGTACCTTTAGTTTGGTTTGTCCAGTTAAATGAAAATAAAAGTGTATTTTGCACTACCATCAAGTGACACAAGGCTTTTTTTTTTTTCTTTTAAAGGTCTATACCATCCTCTAAACATGTAAGAGACACACAGCAGCCACAGTCAGACTATTATTTCGCACTTTGATCAATGCAACTTTGCAAGCCTCTCGTGCCAATAATTCTCCTCTCTTGACTTGGTATCAGGTGAGATTATTAGAACAAAACCAGAAAATTATGATTTTACAGTTTATACTCCTAGCTTTCGCAAATGATAGGTTAAGGTTTAGCAGTGTAGCAAGCTATAATCAATAATCTTCCTGCTTCTATAGTAATGCAAAAGCACTATACAGATTGTATCCTTATTGCTTAGTCTAAAAATAAACAGGTACAAATTAAATCGGATATACATCAAATATATATACATACGCATGATTCACTTACAAAAAGCAATTATTTGTGCTGAGAAGAGCAAAAGTCCAGTTTTGAGCTAATCAGGTAATTAAAAATAAAGACAAAGCAACATAAGCTTAATTATTATTATTTTAACATGTTAAAAATACAGTCACATCAAAATAGGATACACAGTTATAAAACTGTTGCAGATGACATAAGAAAATAGTGTGTATATATTTTATATATAAAAATCTACAGTATTTACTAATGCTGATACATATTTTGGAGCCTTGTATTGCTTGCACAAATAAATTGTACAGCTTTGTTATGAATTACAGAACCATCATTAAACACCGAGACTATTACACTTAGCCACAATATTATATACATACATTTCTAAGCTGCTGTAAGCAATCAGAACTAAGGTAAGCCCAAGTCATATTTATCTTCACAATTTTAGTTTAGAGTTTCAGTGTAGTGCTTTGCTACTGTTACTTCGCTGCAGTTTGCAATTTTTAAAATATAAAATTGCCCAGTTCATTAAAAATTACATCAGACACATATACACAAAAAAAAGTTTTTGAAATATACTAAGCAAATGTTACTTCCGTTTGTAAAAATTGTTTTACTCCTGTACCTTAAAACTTACAAAGCCAACCTGCAGCAATTATAGGCACTAAAGCTCATTCTTTAAAGGAAAAAAAAAAAAAAAAATCCATTTCTATGTTTTCAGTTAACACATCTTACAGAACAAAAGATAACAGGACGACCTTCCAAAGCATCCAAAACTGGTGTTGATACCAATGTTTGGTACTTAAGTATTAGAAAAATCTCTCTGTTAAGCACTCCAAGGACCTCTTCTGGCGAGATCCTTATCCGCCTCAACTCCCATTGGTTTCAATGAGAGGTCAGTGCATTCAGCACTTACTACGCGGCACCCAGCAGCTCGCAGGACTGTATCCTACATGTGCCACTTAACCTGCATTTTTTTTCACCCCCAATTCACAGTCAAGGAAAGGAAAACGCAAAGTAGAAAAGGCTGCAAACACTAATTAAAAATACTTACATTACCAGGAGTCTAAGCTTCCTATTAACAGTCAGGGTAACTTTAGTGTAAAACACCACACAGTCTCTCAGCAGCCTGAGAGCACAGCAGCACATGCCCAATCACAGACATGAACATACTGGCTCTTTGGGGTAAAAAAGGGCAAAACAAAATGGAATTGACATGACAAGAGACACTGCATACTCACACAGCTCAGGGAATGTCAAGCCTCGACCAAATCTCAGACTCCTGCGTGTACTTCACAAGAGTGTCGAGGAGCTGGTCACTCTCTGATACCCGTGAGATATGGCCCTGCAACCAATTTGTTTAGTTTGACAGCACAGCATGGCAAAAAGTGAAGGGTGCAGCACCATTTCTGTATCTGGCGTTACTCTCACTGTGCTCCAATATTTTGCATATAGGACGACATTCTGAAGGTAGATTTGGGCAAGAAGGTAAAAAAACCTCCACTTTCGATGCACCTAAAAAACTAAAGACTGCCCTGAATTTTAAGCACCATTTCTTAGCCAGATTAGAGAGACATTTTTGGCTTTCTGTTTTTGCCTGCCTGCTCCTTCTTGCTGAGGAAAATGACAAACAGTAGTCAAAGGAGAGGAAATTAACTCTTACATAAGATTAAATTAATAATCCCAAAGCATCTCTGCTGCCCAGAACAGATACTGGGATGCTGAGGCAGCTGTATAAAAATGACAGAAATTCCCATTCAAAATGAATGGCTTCTCAAATAAATTACGAAGAAAAATTAATATGAAATAAAAGTACTTCACAAGCTTTGCCCAAAGTTAAATGCATTTACATTTAAACTCTTTAGCTCTTTTCCATATGTGTTTGTGTATTACAAGTGCACGCTTACATGCGCACGCACACACACACACCTACAGTGCATTAACAATGTCAGTCAAAATAAAACTTGTAAATGTGTTACAGGTTTTAGGCAGAAAGATCGTAACACAAGTTATTTAAATGTAAAGAACAATAACAGTATTAACCATATTGCGTATATGATCTTATTGCTATGTCTATGTGCATCAGATCACTTTCAATAGCTTCAATGCAAGTCTAAGAACTCAACTAGCCTTCAATGAAAGTCTGAAACATCTTTGAAATAGTGTTTTTTTTGAGAGTCACGCAAACTGTCTGCATTTCACAGATGTGAGGTGGACTACTACTAACACAGTAATGTTTAACTGGTTTTGGTTCTTGCCATTTTACTATGTACAGACAGATTCTCAGAGAAGCACAGACTCATGCATAGACAATCCATCATTTCTATTCCGATAGTGTTGGGCTTGAGCTGACGGGCTTGAATATTGGTATTGTGGTGAACCATGCCCTTCAAAGGTTGGTGAAGTCCTGTATCTTATTGGACTATCCACAGAAACAGCAGGAAGACTATGGTCTTGAAAAGGTGTTGACTGAAAATGCTGATATTTCTGGAAATTATCCAAGTGGCCTTTGTTAACATCTTGGCTCCAGGGCTGCCTGTAGGGTTCATGTCTGTAAATATATGCAGCATCTGGCCACTTTCTATCTTCTGGTAAATAATCCACCGGAGGGATTATGAATTTGACACCTGTGGGGCACCTTGAGTTGCTGGTATAAGCATCAACAGGGGCTACTTCTATTTGACCAGGGGTTGGTGAAAGAGGATTTTGGCGACTGGCAGGATAGGAATTCATTTGTAGTTTATCCGGAGAATAATCTACCGAAATAAAAGAACCATATGGCCTACCAGAAGGGCTGGTTCGATTCCCATGATAATGTAGAGGTACAGAACTTGTATTGCCTATGCTGGAAACATGCTTTGGAGAATTTCCATGGTAAGTAGGTGGATTACTATAACATGGCAGTGGCTGTTTTACATTCAGTCCATGAGGTGGTCCATCAGATTGTGATGAATATTTTGGAGATCTGGGTTGTGAAGTGAAGGTGTAATTATTGGGTATTTTTAATGGAGTTGGTATTTTTTCAGTTTGCTTTCTTGGACTATTAGAATACGTTACGTGCCTAGGGCTCTGTGGATGAGCTCTCTCAAGCATCTCTTCAACAAGATTCTCATTCTCATTCTCAACTTCTGGAACATTGTCATATTGAGATGCATTAGACCCTCGCTTACCTTCATCAGCATCCAAAACCCTCATCTTTTGCTTTACGTTCAAAGGCTGTGTTTCTCCAGGACTTGGTGGTGGGCCCGAAACCGAATGATTTATTGGCCTTCCTTTCACCTCTGCAGTAAGTTTCATTGTCTTTTCCATTATTTTGATATCAGATGGTTTATTCCACTTAGGTACAAATTCCCTTCTTGTATTTGAAGTAGCATTAGAATTTTGATTAGCAGCTGCATTATTATACTGTCTCGAGTTGTCTTGTTCTGTTGGCTGAGGCTTTCTTCTGGTATCTACCTCATTCTTAGGCATACTACTTTGTGTCTCTATTGGTCGAGTCCTCTGCTGTTTTAAGGAAGGTTTCTTTTCTAGTGAATTAATTCTTTTTCGGTTATTCGGTGAATTTTCTGGTTCTTCTCCTGGGGATGGTCTCCTCTCTGTCCTTCTTGTTGTTTGTGTACCAGTGCTGTTCTGTCCGTTAAGCATTGGAGTGGAGTTAAGCATAGCAGGCTGAGGTCCTGATGGAATCTGCCCCAATGGCTTCTTTGGAAATTCATCTTCTTTACCTAAAACAAGAACAGTAATTACATAAATTCACCTTTGTACAGAAGTTGTCTTTGATCTGCTGGTCATGCAAGCAAAAAATAGCTATGAACTCTATTACCTGGGCCTCTCTCTGGGTCACCATTCTGCTAAACACCTCAAAGGTTTTTCTGTATACTGGCATCGAACAAAGATTTTGTTTAGGCTCTCATCTCAACCAGTTACTCTAGTCTTCCTTTCTACAGCTGATGCAATCTTGTCAAGCTTTTGCTCATTCATGACTGCTGCAAAAAGTCATCTTCCTAGATGACATTTTGGTTACAGTACCTACTCTGTATGTAACCCTCCTCACACTGTCCCTGTCACATTAAGTAAACTACTTTCTCCACTTTGAAAATCCTTCCCAATATCCCTCTCCCAATCTATTATCTTCCATTCATTCATCTTTTAATGTTCATCTCTGGTAAGCTATCCTATCAGCTCCTCACTCACATGCACAAGCTTCCTACCAGACATCTTTGAACTTTCACTTCTTTTTTTGGGTGGAGCGCCTCATTAACATCTGCACAGTTAAGTCCTTGTTCCCCCTCAACTCCTGCCTACAAATTTCATCCTCAGTATTAAAAAGCTACAGTGTAACTGAGTCTACGCAGAATCATATTTTTTTCAGTTCAGTTTTCTATCAGTTACAGAACAACTGAAGTAGCTAATATTGATACTGGCTACGTCATGATTTCAACTGAGCGTTCAACGGATGAATTTTGCCGAACACAAGGACATCATTTACAGAACTAGGATATGAATGGAAAGTTCTCCCAGACTGGAGCTCAACACATCACAACGGCCAATGGTAAACATCAGCTATGTGGGGACCCAGAACAATCCACATTGCCACTACAGAAAGAATAAAGAAGCGTTTCATTGCTTGATGCTGCTCACAGAACAATTTACATGGAATTTTCCACTGCAGTCTTTCTCCTTAGCAGTCAACACCCTTCATATTCTCAGCCAAAGTCTTTTACCATATCCACTCGCATATAACTTATTTAATTGTGTAATACATTACTTTCCCATTATAAGCAGAAAAGGTCACATACTTCTCATTAAATTCATTAATCTAAATTTAATTTATTTGATGTTCAGTATTTCCCAAAAAACAAACAAACTTTTAAAGTCAGCATAACCAAACAAATCCTACTCTGCATCTATTTATTAAGCAAACGCTCTGTTGTAAGGAGAAAAAAAAGAAACGACTACCCTTGCTTAAATATTATGCAAAATAAATTCTATAAAATGGCTGTCAGTAAAACAATTTTGTTTAATTCCTGCTTCTTCCTAAGACAAGAACTGCAGAATCTTTCTCCATCATCAAAGATCATACAGCTAGCACCTCACTCTTTCTAGCTATTTGTAATTAAAATTCCTTTTATGTGTCTATATGGGTTCACAGGAGCGAATACACACAAATGTTTCTATCCCTGACACGAGTGCTGTGGTTAGAAGTGAGCTATGTTCATTTTTACAGTCAATAGTATGAGTTCAATCTTTGATGACTGGTTCATGATAGAGATACACAGAGGAAAGCCAACAGCCAAGGTCAGCATTATTTATTATAACAGCATAACAAACTACCATCACAGATCAGTTGCTATATAAACTAAACAAAAACTTACAGTTTGTGCCAGCCAGGACATAGCAGGAGGACAGCAGAGAAGAATACAATGACGCCACGTGTCATGACAAGATAACTACATAAAAAGTACTTAACCAAAACAGTCTGGTTTTGCCAAACAATTAAACTAGCCTTTTCTTGATTTTCAAAGTCTTCATATGAGGCCAAAGGTCATATGGAAACCTACTCTTTCCGTTAGAAATACATAACTTCAGAAACCTCCGTTTACATATAATAAACACAGCCTACCCAGGCTTTCTGTCGAAAAACCCTCCACTCTTACTTTCCCCTAGTTATCTTCTGCTCAATTATGATCATACAATTATTTAGATACACAAACCTATGCTCTTACACGGAAGGTACTCACTGTCTACCTTGCTACAACTTGGCAAAGGAAGATACTCATGCTGAGCCCTCTCCCCAATTACTCGTCCCCAAAGCAGAGACTCCACATGTTAAATCATCTTAGAGGATTATACACCTGGCACGCTCTACTCTGTGATGGAGAACACCTACACAAATGGTTGCACGACAGTACAGCAGGTTACATGGGGGGGTAGCACCTCAGCATTAGGCTCCAATGAGCGGCTCTTGGAAATACAAGCCTCGTGGTTTGTTCTCTCTCGCTGCGGGGCCCCACTATTCACAAGTAAGGCTAAAATCTGGAGCATGGATTTGTAGACTTGCACTCCCCAGCAGTGCACCACTGGAAGAACAGATGAGGGGACAGAGGAACGAGTTCCATGGATGCTGTAAACGGATGATTTAATAGCTCTGCAATATACTGTCTGCTGCACCAGCCTCTCCAAAATAGTTCTTTATTCTTTATGAACAGGAGTTCACTTTCTGAACTTGCTTCAGTTTGGCAAAAGACATTTGTACCACTTAATTCCATTTGCATCCTCAAACATAGTGTCAGGCAAAGCTGAAGATCTTGTCTTCTAAATAAAAGTGAATTTTGCCCATAATAAACATTCCTGATACTGGAACTATATATTACAGTGCTTTCAATCTTACTAACTTTGAATGTTAAAATAGCATGAAGTCTGAATTAAGAAACAGTACTCAAAGTACATACCGAAAACTTGTCATCTAAATCATATAGAACTAGTCTTTATATGCTGCTAATCCATTTATAACCTCCAGGTGATCCATAGTAGTTACAGGACAGCATAAGAAAATGGCTCCTCAACATCTGTAAATTATTTAATTTCTGTCCTTGTATGCAATAAATGTTGTAGAAAAAATATTTCTTTTCTTCCATGCTTGAAATTAAACTATTCAAGCTATATATATATATGAAAACCTCAAGACAAGTTCCTCTAGTAGTTGCAATGCTTCCTTCATTTGTACAAAGACGTTAAAAGCATGAACTGATTTCCTTTCTTCCAGCTTTTACTCTAAGAAATGCATACAAACCAATACGAGATCCTTTGAAATATACTTGGTTGTACAATAAAGGTGGGTTTTCTGTCAGCTTTTTGTTTTTTAATTTCACACACTTAAGGTTTCTTAATTACCATTAAGCTCTAATAAAACCCAAGCGAGAATACTGCAGACATTTCTATTTAATTCTATCTAGGCTACTTTGAAGATTACTTTCTGTCATCTTTCCTTCACATTTCAGGGTAAAAGAACACACTACTACTAGGCATATGTGGGCTGCACTGTCTAGATGATGCATGCTATAACATGAATTACAGCTGTAAAATGAGTATCAGAGAAGTCTTGCCATGTCTGTTGTGAAACTGCTAAAACTCAACATTAATTCACGTACTGAGTAACAAGCAAAGCATTCCAAGACAATAGTTCATTTAGAAGAAAACCTCTGCATTCTAACAGCATGATACCATGTTTATAGGCTGGTAATACTGGAGCTTAGTGCTTTCAGGGAATACAAAAATACAGAACAATGAGTACGTGTGGAAGGAGGGTCAGTGGGGAAAAGAGGAACTACAGCTTTAAATTTTAGCCACAGCACCTGCACAGAACTTGGTTTAACTTGACCTCAGACAGAAACAGCTGACACAGCTTGCTTAATCAACCACATCTGCATGTGAAACTTTAAGAAAGGCCACATTGCTAGAGGTACTCAATTCAGCCATCAAAGCTATGAAGCACAGGCCTTGTTCTGGTTCAAAAATGCTTGAGCTCTCATCACCTTCCGCCATAAAAAGCACTGGAAGGAAAGGAGTTGTATAAGGATCTATGATGCTGCAGCACAAAGACATCCTGCAAACTGGTCACCTTCTAAAGGAAAACCAATTTGTTGTAAACTGCAAAACAGATATTTAATTCTAATTTAAGTATACATACATATACATACACACACACACACAGAGCTGTCACTTCCAGTGGAACTACCAAGTACTTTAAAAACAAATAAAAACTCCTGAAGTTCAAAAAAAGTCCACAAAATGAAACAAGTAGAGGATAACCGAATCTATCACCATGCACATTAATACAATGAGACATTCCTCAAATGCACAAAATAGCATGCAAACTATGTCCGTGAATGCTTTAAGCAGTCCACTATCAGCAAGAATAGCAAGAAAACCATGATGCTCCATGCTGGCAAGAAAGAAACAAAAATGGTAATAAAAGCAAAAAGCTGAGGAAAAGAAACCACAATGCAAAAGCAAACAAAAGAAACCAAGTCACAACAAACATCTCCACCCTTAAGAGGCACACAAATAGCTTGCCAGAGAAACATGCAAAAGCACCAATTCTTCTTACAAGCCACATATCTTTTATCTACCAATTTTCCACTCCAAACCTGCCTAAAGCCTCACATGCAGCTCTCAAACATCATCTCTACTACTTCAGCTAAACTCACTGCTCAAACTCCTCAGATCTGAGCATGCAGAAATTTTATTTGGATGTTTTCAAGGACATTCAATTGAATATCTCTTTGTGCTGTTGATCCAAAGTCTGAGTTAATTCACTTTCTGGACATGCCTGTCTGACTAAGGAATGCAGAAACGTTTGAATTCTACAAGAAGTATTTCTGGGACAAGTGCTTTTCTATACAATCTATGATGTTTACACACAAGGTTTAAAAGCATTTTAAAACTAGAAGTTAAGACAAAGCCGTCCAGTTCAGCTGAGATTGTTTTGGCAGCAACCACTACAGTCATCGAATGTGCCTTTGTCTTCTGAAGCAAACAGGGCAATCAGATTTTTTCCCAGGTTGCCAGTATTTGCATGAGATGCGGAACTGGGTAACTCTCATCCTTCTTTCTCCCTCTTCCTTCAACAGAACTCTTAGAGTTTAGTCACTGGCTTTTCCCAAAGACAAACATAATAGCTTCTATCTGAATTTACAGAGCCGGGACTATAGGATTTTCTATTTTTCCTTTAAAAGAAAGGTAGTGATTTAGTTGGCTTGTATGCAGTATAGCATAAAATAAGCAAACAACAAAGAAAATAGGGTGAAAAATGGGTGAGGGAGGAGATAAATGAAGTAGAGGGAGACAATTTAAGCAAAACAAGAACAATCAGGTGCTTGTTTGCTGCTGGTAAACATATTACCTGACACGAAAAGAAGCAAAGCAAACATGAGCAGATCTGACTGTTCCCCAAAAGATAAGAAATTCAAGTCATATTAAAGAAAGTTTTAGTCTACAAGTCTTGGTCACCACCCAGTGGAAGTCGACCTCAACTACAAGACTTTTACAGATAATTGCTTCAGGAGGCACTAACAGCCTCATGCATTGAATAGCAGACATATAATTGGAGTAAAGTGCTTTAAGTGCTCTCTCCGGTGAATAACAGTCTAGTCCTTAATTTCAGCACCAGAATACATGCACTTTGACTGTTCTAACACAGTTTTCAAGGATGGTAATGGTCATAAAAACAACTCTTAAAATGACATCTTGATATTATGTGTTTATTTCCCATCGGTGACGTCCCATCTTACTTCTTCAGTTTACAAGTCCAAGAGAATTTTAAAGAAATTTAAGTGCCTGCACTAGAAGCTCAAGCTGCTGTCTGAAAGTCAACCTCTGCTCCTCCTCCTTTATATGCCATCATTGGCAAAGGAGTTACTAAAATGAAATCTTTCCTGACAGCTTGAAGGTAGAAGAAAATATACTGCCTTTCTGCTGCTACGTCACTTTTGTAGTACTGACAGTAAGGACAACTTACTTTATAAACACCTGCATTTAGATAAACAATAGAAATGTTAACAAATTTGGTCATCAACCAGAAGATACAGGTGGTCAGCTGTATGTCCGTAAACTGCCTTCGCAAACAAAACTTCTAAAATTAACCACATCATTTTACCATCCCAAATTCCACATTTCTTCCAGAAAACACACTTTATTGAAAAGTCAATTTAAAATAGGAATATGAACAATGACCAACATAACTATCTGAATCATATTTTTAAAAAGCATGCAAGTTTTAAACAGTAAAGATTTTTAAATGATGCAAAGCCAATCTCTAAAACTGCTGAAAATAATATACTAATTATATTAGTATAATTCCATTTATTAATTTCCTTCATAATATTGTAAAGTAGTTCTATCACACAAGAAACAAGGCAGAAAAATTAGTTTAGTTGATTAAAATATGAAGTGCATTGTATGAAATAGCTACTTGTGTATTCTTCAAGCACAAGTGAAAAATCCAAAATTCCTCTGAAACAAAACACAACCAAAAGAGAGACATCATCAGAAACAGGAAAGTCAAACTGACTTACATACTTCTATTGTTTTGGCTGTCAAAAGGCGCATTAACAGCAGAGAGTAGACATTATTTAATAGATTATCAACCTAGTATATACTTCTGCACTGTCACTGATTAATATTTAAAATAGACAGACACTTGAATAAAAGTTACTGATAATAAATTTAATAAAATATACCTTTAAAGATAAATAGCAGATAAACATTTAAAAATTTATGGCAAATGCAAGATTCAAACTTTGCTAGTTTTCCCTGAATATAGAAAAGGCTGGGAGAACTAGAAGAACTCAGTTGAAGTTTAAAGCTGGTGTTATCATGCACAAGTGTAGTTAAGATGATCACAAGGACAAGGGCAGATTCCAAATTTGCCAATACTGCTTTAAAATTAAGGTTAAATTATCTCTGATTTAAGGCCTTCTCAGCTGCTGTAAGATCTATTAAACTTTCAGTCATTAAAAAACCCAACCCAGGATCCCTCTGCCCTCCCTTTTCAGGACACCATATCAAAATGCAGGTGAGAAATTGTCTCCAGAACAGACCTGAGAGCCTTCAGCCTTGAAGGTGGGCCTGAGCGTCTTGTTTATGAAGCACTAGATTAATAAACTATTTTCAGCCACATATTTTTAAGTAGAATATGAAACTTTCACTGGTAAGCACTCTCATTTATTAAAGTCAGACACTATTAAAAAATGTATGTATTAATATATAAATATTGTTTATTAAGCATTGCAGTATTTATGTAGTCCTACAGGAATAACTTATAGCAAAGCTGGAAATTCTACCCATATCTTGTGAGCATTTAAAGAATTTTGCTGCTGTTTTAAATAACAGCCAAGGAAAGAATCTGCATCAAGAAATTTTGGAAATCAGTGGTGTATACCAAGAGAATTCCTTTTACTATGCTCTAGACATCATCCTTGAATTAACGAAGAGACTGTCCACCCTACATCAGATCTGGCTCCTTGAAAGGATGTAAACAGGAGTCATACAGATTTAGATAAGCGTGCTGTTCAAGAACCTGCTGTGGTGTGGACACTCTTCATAATGTTCCAGGCAATCCAGAAAATACCAATTGCTTTTCTACTAAATTTGCTTGAGGATATGTCCTACTTAAAGGACAGTTTCTACTGTACAGCTGTCACAGCCTGCTTCTCTGAGGGCTTGATAACCAAGCGCCTTGCCAATAAGAAGTGTGCTTACCCATACAGTTTACTGTCTCCATAGAATCACTGAAACAGGGATGCCTACCTTGGGTTTTGAGAACAGTACTTAAGTTGCAAGCCATCCTCTGAAAGTTGTAGTTGCTAAGCACAGGCTATCCTATACTGGCCAGCAGTTAGACTAGAAATTACCAAAGACAAATGAAAATCCATGGTCTGCTTTATACAAAATAGCCCTCGTATTGGCAAAAGCATTTCACAGACATCCAAAATTAGCACGATCCCCTGAAAATCCATGTTCTGGCTGAGCATTTTAAGGGTTTTATCACTGAGAAAGTGTTAAACAAAGTCCCTTCCTCCCTCTCTGCTCTGAAGGGAACAAGGAGCTCCTTAGTTCAGTGGGAGAAGCTATGGAGGAAGCAAGCCAGAGAAAGCTACATCAGACACAAGCAGACATCCACTTTAAAGTAAAGCAAAAGTTATTACCTCTTTTAATATCCTACTACAGCCTACCCTACTAGGGCAGGAAAATCTATACAGCCTAACAAAGGATGCCAGATGGAAAATTCCAGAGCTTAATTAGCTCACTGCTATTTCTGGATGACTGATACTGATGCAACTGTGAGATGGAGATTTTTTTCTTTTTCCTAACATGCATTTTTACTTTAGTTCTTAAAGATGTAATTGTTCAATACAAAAAAAAAAAAAAAGTACAAGATAGGAAGCAGTACTTTGATTTCAGCTGAGAAAACTAAAATAAACATCATATTCTCAGGCTACAGTGGATACTTAAATGAACAGTCTGGTATTTTTTGTGTGTGTTACTGCATGACATATAACGGTTTCATAAGTTTTACACGAAATCAGAAGAAAAAGAGTAAAAAGAGACTGAAGGTAGTAAAAATAGTAGAGTCAGACAGACACGTGAGCAAAGCTGAATGTCCAGAGAATGCTGAGAACCTGCAGAAAAATATTATTGCCTGAAGACAGTGATTAGTAAAACCAAAATGAAAATCAAAGTGGGAAAAAAAAAAAAAAAAAAAACAAAGGCTTGTGAAACTCATATGAAGAACAAATGAGGCAGCCTCACTCAACTACAGATAACAGCAGACAAATCAGCTAGATTCCCAAGGATTAGGATGAAGGCATTTTATATTTATTTTGTGAAAGGTTAAGTAATGCTCCCATTTACCCCTGGCAAAAATATACCACACAGAGAGGCTTTCCCAGGCTACTTTGAAATTAAAAAGAAAAAAGCTCAATTCCTCATCCAGTACTGAAATACACTTCACTTTGGCTTTGCTCTTCCTATTTTAATGTTAAACCTCCCTCATTTATGTTGGAGGGGAAAAGAAAAAAAGGCATTTTATTGTCATTGATGTTGCTTTAGCTATCCAAAAGAATAAACCAATATGGCCCAAAACAATTACCGTCCTGTCAGCTAGTCATATCAGAAGTTACACTTAAGCGTTCAAAGTATGAAACAACTTGCACTCCATTGCCAAACTGTCTTGGCAAGAAGATACGTTCACTACCCTTTGCTGTTGGTCTCCACAAGAAGACTCCTTGTGTCTCACACTTTCTGTTACTGCATTGCAAGGTGGATGGCTCTTATGTCACCTAAAGCCTCCTTTAATTTTCTGTGAAAATCCAGAGTATTCTTAAACAAAATTTCACTTGAAGGCATTTTACATTCTCCCAAAAGAAAAGCCTTAAAACATAAATAAATTAGGAACAGACTTTCTGCCTTCATTTTTTTTCCATCAAGAAAATTTCCAGTAAATTCTGTATTTTCCGCAGAAACTCTCAACAAGAGTTACATGCACATGATTTTCTAGGCTGGAAGATACATTAACTCCATCATGCAGCAAACTACAAAAATCTTTCCCAACTCTTCAGCTTCCACAGTTTCAAGTGGAAACTAGAAACTTTTCACTGCTGAAATTTACTTTACCACATCCATGAAAAATCTACCCATCTACAAACAATTTTGGAAAATTGTTTCTACAAAGTTTTTTGGAATAACGCCCTCACCATTCAAACATAACCACAGAGAACTCTGTATTTAAAATTTAACAGAAAGCACTCCCATGCTTTATCTTCCTTTAACGTGATGGAGTGGAATTGATGCTAAAAGACAAAGTTGCTCATTGATATATTTGCTCACTTCTAGTCACTGTGACCAAGCATCAGCTGTGAGAAGACGTCTGACAAAGCACACAGCTGAAGAGTAGTGCTGAAAAGAGCAACTTGCTCTGAAGAATAAGTCAAGAGTGAAACCTAGCTTGTGGAAAACGGATAGAGAGAAGGCAGGATGGGAAGGCTGTTATTAGAAAGGGGAAGAAGCAGTGCACGCAGTAACATGGAGAAGAACTGCAGACTCACAGAACACAGTCTGTAGATGAGAAGGACCAAGAAGACAAGATGAAAAGATAAGAACAGGAACTAGACTTAGACCTATTGTGGGTGGGAGAAAGTGTGATGGAGAGATGTTACAGAAAGTCAGAAAGAGGTCAAAACACAAGAATAGGGAGCAAGAGAAATGGGAAACTCCGACAAGAGGCCAAGATGATGAGAAACAAATGTACAGAAAGTGTTTGTACTCCAGAGGGACAGATCTGCTGAAGAACCAGATGAAACAGGTATCTATTTTTGATGATTAGTCCTGAAACAGCCCAATACTGCACGCAATAAATAAGGTCTACAGAAACAGAAAAATGAAGTTCATTAGTGAAAGAGCTTCAGGAACAAATTATCACAACAACACTACATAGACAACCTTTACTCTGACACTTCTTAACTTCTGAAAGCTAACCATAGCAACTCAATAAAATTATTTTAAGGTAATTTCTGCCATATTTTTAAAATTTTTAAAAACATTCATTCTTTGTCACATACTATTTTACAATTAGCAAGGATAAAGAAAAAGGACTCTGAATAATCACAAGAAAAATGCTAATTAAAGATTGTGGAGGTAGGGATAGAAAAGATAACAGAATCTTAATACAGGAAGAAGAGATCCTGTATACACATTTCGTAAGCAGTGCCCCATGAAACAAGCATCTCCACTCTGCAACCGAAAACCACAAACACAAAGGCTGAGAAGAAACAAAGAAAATAATTCAGCTGAACACCCAGAAGGTCTATCACCTGCAAATAATTAAAAATCTGGATTTGACTAACAGAAGAAACTATTTGACCTGAAATTTGTTCCATAGCTAATCAAGCTACAAAACAGTCTGGATTTTTGGACAACGCCGTTGCTTCAAATAATTTGAAACCTTTGTATTTAATCTTCTATCTTAAAGGTTTTATAAATCCAAGTTAATAAAGTTATCAGAACATGGGATGTTTTAAAGTGCTTTGCCATTAGCTTACAACCAGTAAACAAAACACCAAAAAAAGAGCAAACTCACGAAATGAAGGGTGTTGATTTTAAACTGTAAAATATTTTTAGGGAAAAGAAACCCAAAACCTATGCAGCAATGAAGAGATAAATATTTGCACAATTTTTAACAGCATGAATTAACACTTTAAAATGGACAATGTGTGAATAGCTCCAAATATCTAAATCTGCTTATGTACAAGTTTCTTACCAGCTACTGGTAAATCCAGCTTTGCTCGTTTCAATTCTGATATAGAATTTTGGAGCTGGTCTATTACAAAGTCATCTTCATAGAAGAAATCCTTGGCTAAAGACTCCTGCAGAAATTCTACAAGCTCTTCCATTTGTAATTTCATCAGATGCTCTACATAAGAAGCAAATATTATACATTAAAATATCTTGATTATGAACATTGGAAAATGTACTTGAGACATAAGATGCTTTTGTTTTCGAAGTAGAATGAAAAACACTTACTAATTAAGCAGGTAACAGAATTCTACACCACAAATCTATAAAATGCATTAAAAAATTCACTTGCAAATCAGCATGGGAATGCTTTCTACTTATCATTCTCTACTTAGAACAATGTTTTCCAAGAAAGGGCATCTTCTGAAAACTAACTACAAGTCACCCTCCTTCAGCCTTCTTATGTCCAACAGCTTCAGGTCTTTTTCAGCCTGCATCCTCAACTTTACAAAACACTGCTGTAGATCTGTATAACATACATCATCTCTCTTATTAAGAGCTTTGAAAAGCAGTAAAACATTTTAAAAATTGATATTTACGGTATACTCGTTCACAACTGAATTAAATTCCAATGACATGATGATGGCAGTTCACACTTCAGAACCATTGCTCCAGGCTCTCTGAAAATTCAGGTACTTTTTGCTACTTCAATCAAATTCAGGTCATATTTTGAAAGTCATTTTACAGTTATCAGATTATTTTTCTTTCCCTTTTCACACAGCAGTAAGGCCATGTTTCCCACACAAACCTCTTTAGCTTGCAAGGCTGTAACTGCATACCTATGTAGCTTCTTTAAGCATATGTATGCCATCAAAAGTTCCGGAACATACAATTTCTATAGAGAAACCATAAAAAATGTTTTTGCACCATAATAAAAATGCTCTTGGCATGTATTCCATAATGGCACTTTGATTGGATAGCTATACTATCAATGTTTTTAAGGGTAGACAAGAGACTGGAAAACAAATCAGAATCCATCTTCTGCCACCTTCTCTAATCTCTTCTCTGTTGCCGTAAGGTAGTCTCGGTGTTTTGATCGTGGAGGAAGTTGCTACGTACTTGCTAAGCAAGCAAACCTGCACTCGAACTTTTTCCTCAGGTCTTCCCATAAAAAGAGTGGTGAATAAAGAAAATTTTCAAGTAGATATCTATTTGCAAATAAAGAAGATAAACCAAAACGCTAAGCCTAACAATTTGCCTCTAAATGTTTAGCTTTCTTAAGCACAAAAATTTAAAAAGTAACCTTTTTCATTTTTCAAAGCAGTTTATGAACAAACTAATGAATACACCCCAGTGAGACAGTTAAGTAGTATCACCACAGCTCGAGGAGGGTAAACTAGCAAGCAAATTAAGACATCAATTCTGCAGAGCTCCATGCAGACTTCTGAATTTACATAGAGTTAAATGACTTCACGAAGAAAGCCAAAGTCCCAGAGTAAGACTGTATCAAACTTGAGCTACAAGGTATCATCCTGAGAAATGCTCAAGTATATTTAGAAGCTAACATCCATCCTCAAAAGCTTTTTGGATCCTTTGGAACTTAAGGTGCTGAATCACTTTGGGGAACCAGGCATAGATGCTTTGGACAATTCTGTTCAAAATCTCAGATTTTACTTTACCTGAAGGCAACAGATGGAAGAGGTGGCCATCCAGGCAGACTACAGAAATTCTGAATTTTAATTACATTCTTGGACAAACAACGGTATAAAGAGAGACATACACTGGTGATTCCTCATTGCTGACTTGTTTGCTGATAGGGTTTCAGGTATTTAGTGGCACACTCTGGATTCTTTGTGCGCTTTTTTGATTAATTTAAATCCTGTAGAGGCTAACAAGCCATTTCCAAACTGTGGAACTACAACATTTTTTCCCCATCGTTTAATCATCAATACAGCTCACCTCATGTCGATGTTTAAATAACTTTCTTACTGTAATAAATATTTTTCTTCAGCAATAATACTGCACTGGCTGAGATGGAGTTAATCTTCTCCACAGCAGCCCTCATCGTGCTGTGCTTTGTATTGGTAGCTAGAAAGGTGTTGGTAACACACCAGCGTTTCGGCTACTGCTGAGCAATGCTCCCACAGCATCAAGGCTGTCTCTCCAACATTCCCTTCCCGCCTCACTCAGTAGGTTGGGGGTGGGCAAGAGGTTGGGAGGGGACATAGCCAGGACAGCTGACCCAAACTGACCAAAGGGATATTCCATATCATGTGATGTCTGCTCAGCAATAAAAGCTAAGAGGAAGGGGGGGGGGGGCATTCGTTATTACGACGTTTGTCTTCCGGAGCAACTGCTACACACATATTGAAGCCCTGCTTCCCGGGAATTGGCTGGACTTTGCCTGCAGATGAGAAGTAGAGAATAATCTTTTGTTTTCCCTTGCTTCCACATGCAGCTTTTGCTTTATTAAAATGCCTTTACCTTGACCCACGAGTTTTTTTCCATCTTATTTTCTCCCCCCTCCCCATCCTGCTGAGGAGGGGGAGTGAGAGCACGGCTTGGTGGGCACCTGGCATCCAGCCAAGGTCAACCCACCACACACACACAATAAAGCAAAGATTTTGATCTTTTTGTGCATAAGGAAAGAAAAATACCTGTCAGAAACAGCATAAGACAAATGCAAAACTAAGATTTTCACACAAGGTCAAGCTACACACAATAAGAACAAAACCAGCTGAATTGTTTAGCGTTCAAATGTTTGAGAGATTTCTTACTTCTGTGTAGTTTCAGAATTGTGTAAGACATAGCAGTGAGAACCCGCTCTCCTTCAAGTATGTAGATATCCCATATCCTGAGGCTTAATGTAAAGGGAGTCTGCAATGACAGAATCAGGCAACACTGTGAAAACAGTCTGTCCCAAGTCACAATTAAAAATAGAAATAGAAAATGAAAAACATACTCACACGATCAAGGAAACACTGGAAAAACCACTTTGTTGTGTAAAAGCTAGTGGACATATCCTGGGAGTCCTGTAAAAAACGCAGAAGTTTAAAAATACTCACAAAAATCAAGTAATGCCTTGCACTGTCCATGAAAAAAATTTTCACCTTGAGGCCAACGTACCCAATATTCACCATAAAGAATTAATTTAACTACATGAAACACTGTTACTTCAACAAAACAATTTCTGTCTTTCATAGTTTTTCTTCATCAACTCCACCACCTGCAGAAACATGCATTCAGAGATGCAGAGGTATTAACACATCTTAGACCTCCATCTTATTCTTGGGACAGAGGTAGCAGAGGATTAAATTCTCTCTCAAGAACCTAAATCAATATTCTGGAGCAACCAAAGTTCAGGCATTGGGTCCATTTAATCTTTCATTTCTCTATAGCAAGGCTGCCAATTCATGCCAAAGGTTGAAAAGATTTTGTGACAAGAATACCTATCTACCAGAAACCAGCCTAAAACAATCAAATTCTTCAAACACAGGACCTCAAAACAGTACTTAGACTGATAAGGAATTTCATTCCTTAATTAAGGGGCCTAATTTGCCCTAGAGCATAGATGGTCCATCTGGTATGCCACCCCATTCAAAGACGGCTAAAGCTTCTTTGCAGTTTCATGGAGCTCTTCAAAGTTCTTTGCACAGTTAGAGGAAAAGCCAAAGTAAAAGCCGAAAAGTTAAGAAATTCTGAATTTTAACTTTGGAATAACATCATATTCTATGCTTGCCACATTTAGCTTTTTGAAAAATTTCAAGTATACAAGCAATGGACCAAATCCCTCTGGTTTATCTGCAGGCTTTACCTTCATCTTTCAGCCAGTTAAAATGGGCTCATCTTAGTGATACATTCACAGTAAGAAATGAGAAAAACAATTCTTAATATAATTGAAATAATCTTTAGGAGATTTTCATTTTGGAAGTCTTTAAAAAAAAAAAAAAGGCAGACAGAACAAAAATCACCTTATTTTGAGATTTTTCTAACCTCTAAGAATGGCCATCAGCCTACTGAAAGATAGATATAATGGACCATGCCTTTCCCTGATAAAAAACTAATTGCTATTAAATTTAATGCCACTGAACTAATTCACACAAAAATAGAACTAAGTTCCGATTTAAAACTGAAAAGAAAAATATATAATAAATATATAGAGTGAATGTTTTCTGGATCCCTCTAAACTAGCGGCCAAGAACTCCCTCAGAAGGAAGCTATCAAAGCATTTTATTTAAATTCACTTTTTCAGTTACTAAAGCAACTTTCTGCACTTTCCTGAAGCTTTCTTTTTCAAGTGATCCAAGGCAGGGGGGCGGAGATGGGGGACGGGGACAGATGACAGAAAAAAAAAAAAGAGTTCTTGATTATTAAATGCAGTAATAACAGATATATAAGCAATAAACAAATTTTCATAATGTGCCAGCCTCAGGTTGTATCACCTCAATCATGTACAATTGTTTTTGGATTTTTAGGAAGTATAAGGGCCTTTTACCATTTACTGTTAAAACCACCCAATCTTCTTGGGATTATTCTGTATTTTGTTCCTGAAATGTGACAACCTCAAAAATGAGAATAAGACTATATTTCTAAACAAGAACCATCATCTTGCATGTATTGTAAAAACTAAATCCACAACTTTCATTTCAGAGTCAAGTTAGTTAACAGAACTGGTCTTGATTTTTTAATTAATATGACAAGATCATCTTGCATGACTAATTTTTACTTGACCTTTTAACAGAAGACTGGTTTCTTCCCTAACCAGATCTGCCTAATTCCATGTTACGAGCAGGTCTTACAGCATGTTGTTAAAAAAAAGACATTAAATTCTATGTTATAATATAACAGGCACAAATTAGATGCAATTCATCATTGCCAAGGTGCCAGTCTGCTCCCAAATTGTCTTTTTTTCTTCTTCTAAGGAGATAAACATACTAAACAGAAAATAAGATAGTCCTGGGAAGGTAATGCTTGTAAGCAGCTATCACTCTTAGAAGATGTTGCTGCAACTGAGCATCTCTTACTCTACCTTTTAAGACTTGGAGATGGATTCTGGCAGAACCAATGTGATTGTAAAAGAAAATTTGTGATGACTATTGGAAGAATAATTTGTTCCTCAGAATAAATACAGCCAATATTAGCAAAAAAATAAAGAGCATATTTTTTCCTATTTAAGAGCATTAGAAGAGATAACACTCAACATTTAGCTTCGTGAAAATACGACTGAGTACGTGCAAATTTTAAAAGGACCATGAACTCTTCTTATAAAGGTTATTTTTTAAACAGAGATTAAAACTGGTTGGTTGCAAAGTCACCTCCGTCCAGAGATGAGCCACAAAGCTCTACATGAAATAAACTCTTGATAAAATGTTTTAACATTAGCTTGCTATACAGCAGTTTGCACAAGGCCAGGTAGAAGGACCACATATTTTCCTTAACTCAAGAGGTCAAAAGTGAGACAGACGCCCAATTTAATTACTCTTAGGATCCAGTTTTATCATAACTCTGCCAAGGTGCACCATAACTTTGTCTATAATGAAAACAACAGCACTTCTGCCTCTTAGAGCTTTGCATTTTTTTTCTGAGGTTTGAGGCATTCTTAACCTAGTGGGTTAACCTGAACTGAAACAAGGTAGCAAGCTGTAAGTTAGTATTCCTTTTACTGTGATATAAATACTTACCAAATGCTGCTTAAGTTTGGACAAAAATTTTTTCAGTATTTTGTCATGATGTTCTTGAAACCTCAACAGTTTTGGAAAACCAGGAATAAAAAAACCTAAGAAAAGAAGTTGACCATGTAACAGGTGTATGTACTATAAAAATGACATTAAAAAAAGGCATTCAGAGCTCTGAAAACATTATGCTTCTATAAGACCACTGGATCTGAACGATATTCATAGCAATATTATGATGTACACATATGGATATGCACACATACTCCTGCCTAAATGACTACAGCAAAACATCAATACGTTCCCTTAGTGACTATTATTAGATTAGTAATGGTAGATGCAGCAGACCCATCGGTCCTACGTTAGTCTACCCACTGTAGGATCACGGGTAAACCAAATTTATAATTATTCTTTAAAAAACAAAACAAAAAACCACAACCCACACCAACTAGAACTTTTAAAAGCAAAAAGACATAAATCGGGATTATGCCCAGCAAATTCATGATAGAAGGGCAAACAGCATAGGCAGCTACTAGAACTGTCTGAACTGAAGAAAAGACCATAAAAAAAGACAAGAGGGATATTCTACCAAGACAAATATGAATATATAGTATAGACTGTGAGCTCACACAACTGAAACTAAGGGCATACTAAAAATCTTGAATAGTTTTAGTGATCGTACACTGGAAAAGGAAAGCACTAAGATCCCCTTACAATTGAGTTATCGCAGAGTTAAAAAAAAGGCTTGGTGCAAACACATAATATTAGCCAAAAAACTTGAAATGTAAAGGAAAACTAGTACAGCTACACACCAGGAAAAGAAACCGTTCAAAGAAGATCCTTCAAAAAGCTGAAGCAGTGTTCAGATCAGAAAAACAGAGATGATCAAACACTGGCAGTGTAAAAATGTGAAAAACAAGCCTCCCCAAAAAAACAACTTACAAAAGACATTAAAAAAATACTAATAGACCTATTTTCAAACTCCTTGGAAGCAGAAAGCCTGACAGAGAATTTGTAGGTTCAACAGCCTGTGAAGATTTTTAGAAGTGCTCAAAGAAGAAAAAGTCAACACTAAAACCAAGTTAAATTTTTGCATGGAAGACACTGGGGAGGTTCCCAAGTCAGAACCCTAAACAGCTCTAAAGGAACTCAAAGATCAACTAGCTGAAATACCGATTCTGTGAAACCTCTTGCTTAAAATACCAGGAGCCTGTAAAGGGGCTGACACGATGTTAGCTTTTCTTAAACTGGTTATCGGTCCAATATTCAAGCCAATACTTCAAGAGGAAACCGACAAAAACCATAATAAAGTTGGCGTAAGTGGATGTCCAGATGCATGCAACGTAACAGAGAAGAATCAACATGGTTTTTACAAAGCAAGGTCATGTCTCTTAAATCCACTGGGCTTCCTTGAAGAAATCAGTGAGATATCCACAGAGAGCAGTGAATACCGCCTATTTGACTTTTCAAAGGTACTTAACAGGTTCTATCACCGAAGTAGCTTCATCTCTTCAGTCCACCTCCTAAAGCAGCTAATCCAATGAGTTAAAAGATAGTAAAATAAAAAAAAAAAGACAAAATGGCTTCACCCATGAAGTTGCATAGAAGTTTGTGCTGGGACCTAAGCTATTTGACATGTGCCATGTGTCCACACTGTGAACAACCAGTCGAGTCTTAGCCATCCTGAAAGAGCATTGGAAAATTTGGAAAAAGCAAGAAGTCACAGAAATTATCAAAGTATACAACCAGTTCTGTGTCAAGAACAGACTAAAATGCTACATCTGATCAGCCTGCAGTAAAGAAACAGCTGAGGGGAAATACTACCAAGCACCAGCGGTGAACAGGTTATGAACATTCACTGTCTTCTCTAAGGCAAAATCCAGTCGGCATCATCGAGAAACTATCATGGGGCAGAGCCAAAACAAAAAAGGAAGAATACAATCCATAGTCAAACACAATGAATTATTTAAGGAAGAAAAGTCTATTGGACACTATTAAAGGCAAAACAAATTTCCTTTTTGTGGTGGTTTAACCTGGCGGGCAGCCAAATACCAGGCAGCCACTCGCTCACTCCCCCCGCCCCCCCAGTGGGACAGGGAGAGAATCAGAAGGGTGAGAGTGAGAAAAACTTGTGGGTTGAGATAAAGACAGTTTAATAGAACAGAAAAGGGAAAATAATAATGATAATGATAGAATATACAAAATGAGTGATGCACAATGCAATTGCTCACCACCCGCGCTGACTGATAACCAAATAGCGATCGCTACTTCCTGGAACACACCCACTATTCATATACTGAGCATGACGTCACATGGTATGGAATACCCTGTTGGCCAGCTGGGCTGGCTGTCCTGGCTGTGCTCCCTCCCATCTTGTGCACCTAGCTCAGTCAGGAGAGCACGGGAGCTGTCCTTGGACTAAGAGGGCACTTAGCAACAACTGAAAACATCAGTGTGTTATCAACATTCCCCTCATACTAAGTCCAAAACACAGCACTAGGAAGAAATTTAACTCTATCCCAGCCGAAACCAGGACACTTTTCAAGAAGTTCCTCCAGAAATTCTTTCAGCCTCTAATACATTTTCCAGGAGATGTTGATCTTTGGTTGCCTTATTCTCAGACACTTCGCTGAGCATCTGTTGCTTGTCACTATCGGAGACATGACACTGAGTTAAATAGATCTGGTACAGCAATTCTATATTCTTAGAATTAAAAAAGGCTACAAAAAAACCCCAACAGTTTTCACTTGTAAATGATAGGCAGTATGGAAACTGGAAGAAGTATGGACCCACAGAACACGTCACTTAAAAAACCAAAAAGTCCCAAACCAAAAAGAAAACACTTTCTAGTTACCAATTATGTAATTCAGTGCATGGTCACTAAGCTGCAAGATTTACTATCTCAGATTCACGGAGGTTTAGTATTTCATAGATACAAATGCACATTCTATCATACTTGAATGTCAGGTTGCATATTAGGAAATTTTACTAATATGGGCGAGGTGTTTCGGTTTTTTTCTTAATGTAAACAGTGAATTACTACATCAAAGCTAATTAGCCATCATTAATAATATTCAAAGATGCTTTTCCCATGGAAAATTGCTCTTGCAATTTACATACACCAACTCATTATCTTGAATTTTTAAGACTATAAAAACCCCAACGGGAAGAGCTTTCAAAAACCTAAGTCATTTTCAGAGTCAAACACCTATATTTTATCATTTAGAGACTTCACATCATCCATACAATATGAAACGTCAGAGACGCCAAATTCACCCCTCGATTTCAAGTAGCATTATGCTAGAAATTACTCTGGCTATGTATCTGAGACACATGGGTTGCACCCAAAAAGCACTCCAGGTTCCCGGATCACAGGTAGAAGAGAAAAACAGATGAAAACCCTCGTCTACGGGGAAGAACTTTTAACCATCCTACTCTTGTCAATATGATTCTAATTGAATTACTAAGCCCACCCCTACAATTTCCATAGAGAGATGCTCATTTCAGAGAACCGCCTGATGGTCAGTGGCACCAAGTGTAATTATAAAAAAGTTTTCCTTCATGAATACTAGCAATTTAGAATTGAAATTATTTAGGTTTTAAAGAGTTGGTAAACAGTGCTTGAAACTACTTTCCCCAAAGAACACAGAAAAAGTGCAAACAGTTATATGACACCAGTTAAGTCAGTTTTAAAGTTTCCCTTCCAGAATCTACAGTGATATATTTACAGTAATGCTGCTCTGTAGCAAACTCATTTAAAACATACATATTCAAAGAATCATAGGAAATCTAGGTTAGAAGGGACTCTGGAGATTATCTGATCCAACATGCTGAAAGCAGGACCTTAGATTAGGTTGGTAACATTTAATAAATGATAAATTTGGAACATTTGAGTTATAATTAAGATTTTGTCAGCATATCTATAAATGCAAACTTCCTTAACAGACATTGCCAAGACAGCTTCAATGTGTGTATGAACCTGTGGCTCAATGGGTGGTATGCCCTGTAGAGGAACTCATCAAGCCTTGGGCTACGCAAAGCTCCCTCCTTCCCTCTCTAATCACTTGGCAGGTGCATGCCCTGTAACTGGGGGTGGAAAGGAGAAGGGATGGAACGAAGGAGGGAGAGAGGGAGGTCTGAATGGGGTAATCATTAACGGTTACGCAGGCAGTGCGCTGACTCCCATATGTACACAAGCGACACATCTGCCTGTGTAAGTCCATCGCCAGCTACCAGACGAACCCTCTTGTTCACCTTAGCAAGTTCAAATGATGACTACTACAAAAATCAGCCTGAGAAATTAATGTTAAGAGTTCTCCATTAGCATCACATTCCAAGGTTATATTTACTTTTTCAGGCTTCCAAGAACTACAGCTTTTCTGAATCACCACGTCATTAACATCTACAAAAGATGCTGGAATTCCTGGAGTAGTTCCGTATCAATAGGCATGGAACATGCATAGATCATACTAAATTTGGCATGGAAGAACTACCAATTACATAGAAGTAACAAGACGGTGAGAGCAGGAAATGCTGTGCCAGGTAGAGATAGAACAAACAAACTCAAAGTTAATGCCTAGATACAGTGTCAATTTTTTACTGTGGATTCCTGTCCTGCCAAATGATAGCATAGCCACAGTATTATTTAACATATTCTATATTAGGTTTCCACTAGTATTTTATTGCTTATATAAATATCTATATAACCAGCTTTCAAGTGGTTGCATTGCCTGAGAGGTTAAGAGGAAAGGAAACATCTGATTTTCATTAAAAACTATTTGAAAGATATCACATATAAAAACAATTACTTACCATTATGGATGAGCTTCAGTAACATCCAATGGCCCCCAAGTATAAAGCTCACATTATGTCTTATTTTGACGATACAGACAGAACAGCACAGTTCCATTTTCAAATAATTTACAACTTAAATAGAGCAGGTTAAAACCTAATATGTATTAAGTGACATGAAACTCCATACCATGCATAGCATGCTTTGGACCAGAGAGAAGTTTCACCAAGGCCCAGAAGGCATCTTCTTCATTCATGTACATAAGGAGTAAAGCTGTGATCTGGCTCATTCCCTGACAGTATCCAACTTCCTGAAAATCAGACAGTGAAAATATTAAAACGCTGAAAACAAAAACCTCATAACCGTGAACTGTTAGTTCTTCCTTGAGCTAGTGGAGGAAAGAGGATGCCTGTCCTGATGGCGTAAGTTCCCTAATTATGACACCACCAAACACACTTAATATTTAAACATTTAAGATATTGTTAGACAGAGGGATGATGCACAACCCTCCAACTGAAAAGTAAACTGGAAGTCTTGATTGTCCTTGTCAGTACTAATAATTTCAAGTAACTGTATAATCTTATTCTCCGAATGGATGTATTTTCCATTTAGTTGTAATTTGGGGTTTTTCTCGGGGGGAAGGGGTCTTGCTTTGTTTTGTTTTACAGTCAGGGCACCATCTGATAAACACAGGACTTTTCAAGAGTGGCCTATAACTATAAACCTGCTCAAGCTTAGCAGCCCATAGCAAGCAGATGTAATAAACCCGAAACAAAAAATTTTATTGTTCCAAAACTGAACTTGAGTATTTCCTCTGCTATTAATTTTGACTTTTACGGCAGGAACCAACTGTCACTATCATTAAGCTGCTCAGATAACCCCACTGATACAGTATTTGTAAGGACGATGACTTAATTGTTGAATAAGTTTTTTCAGGTTTACAAGTTCTTAGCAGAACTTTGCTCTAGAGATAAAACCAAAGCATAAGAAATGCAACAACATAAGCGCAAAATAAAAACCTCACTGCAGTATTCCCATCTTTAACAGTTTAACAGTTGATTTTAAACAATATTTTTCATGCAACTTGAAGATACTAGTCCAATGTTCTAGAAGAGATATGTAAAGGTCCTTCCAGAGTTTTATTTCTCAGTGTGTCAAGGCTGCTTACAATGAAAAGCTTAAGACAACATAACAAGTGAAAGACAACAAATTCCTGCAATGTAAGTTCTTTTATGGACTAACAATTGCGAGGAGACAGAAACTGAAACAGGATAGAAAGGTTACATTTCCTAGAACTTTGAAAAATGAAACAAAGTGGTATTTAATTAGAGTAACTGCTTAATTTCACTTTCTTCTTCTTAACTTTACATATTTTTACATTGAATTCTAGGGATCTGCTGATGGATATAAAATGAAAGATGTACAAAAATTATCAAAATGGGCACAATGAATGAGGGGATAGTGCATAAAAAACAGTTAAATGTGGACATGATAGAAGAAACAGAAATGCTATTTTACGCAGGCAGCCAAAAGACATTGCAAAATATTTAGGTTTTAACCCTTATGATATAGTCTGGAAATCCCAGTCTAACAAATCCTCATCCAGGACTGCAGCCAAGATCGAAGGCTTAGCTAAAGAAGATGCAACCTTTAAAACCATCTTCCATTTGTTAATACCCTCCAGATTATGAAATATGCCTGTTTACTCCAACATGCGTCTTTGTGCAGCGTGTCTTCCTTCCCATCATTCAAATGAATGGGAGGCATATAATATAATGGGGGGGAAGTATCAGTAGTATAAAACTCCGGCAGAGCACAAATTCATTATTCTTATTAGACACAATACTTAGTTTCAGTCGAACTGTATGCACAGTTCAGTCTCTCCAATAAGATACTCATAATCAAGATGCTTTGTTTTATTTTAACTTCAGCTCAAAACATGTCAACAAACAAATAATTTACTTCTATGTACTTCCAAAGGTCTCTGAAATGTTTGGGGGTTTTTTTTTTTTTTTAGGGAGAAAGAAGATACAGAATTGCAAGTTATTATCTTATGGCATGTTCAGAGAAACCATATTAAGTGTGAAGGTACACAACTTACCGTATTATATATGGAATATGCAGCTAAAACATGGAATAAAGATTGTTGCCTGGAGAAATAAGAGTAGAAAAGGAAAATACTATAATATGTCTTTTGTAAAAGCAGAAAAACATAAAAGTACAGAACTATGTTTTGGAAACCTGTTTCCCCAATTTAACTTGTCTAGCTCTAAAGAACAGGACAAACCACACTTTATAATGATACGCGTTTCTGATTTCAGACCAACATCATATTTAGCACTTTTCTGACGTTTTACATGTTGAAAGGTTTCAAAAAAACACCTATAATACTTTGAAAGGCAATGGTGTCAGATCATCATTTTTACAGACAAGTAAAGTGAAACATAGGATGGGCTACATTTCAAACACTGATTTATTCTGAATGCTAAAATTTAAACACCCCAGACCTGATTTCTGTGCTTGCAGAATACTAACAGCTGTTACTAATTTCAAACAGAGATGTAGAAGAGTTGAAATACACGAAGCAGCCACAAAGGGGTCTTAATCTTGGCACCCAAATTAAAGGCTGCTTTAGTGACTGCTACTGTCGAACTGAAGAAAAACATCATCAACTCTGACTCGCCAAACTATGCTCAGTCCTCGAGTGTACTGATCTCCATGTACTTCAGAGTTAGAATTACAAAGAGCTTTATATAGGTCCTTTGCTTTCTGTAAAAACAGTCTAACTTGTGAAGGTAGTAAGACCAAAAAAAAAAAAAAACCAAACCCAAAACAAAACTCTGCTCTTCCTCAATTGGGATACCAAAGTAACGGTGGAGAGCTCTCATAATGAATTTTTAAACTCTCACCTACTTTTTATGATTTGTTGGGGAGAGAATTTGGAAATCTGAATGCCTACTTTCATCTACAACTAAAACTGCTAAAATTTAACTGCTGAATTTTGCATACTGTCCTTTTTCTGTCCAGTGAAATTCCCTCTGCCTGTCACTAATCAAATGTATAGAAATAGATATTAGCAGGTTAAAAAAAGAAAGCGTAAGCAAAAAGCTGCATATTTTCTATTCGGAAGAGGATGCATACTTGGAGAATTTTGCCAAAACATCTAGATTATGATTTTTTTTGTTTGCCCTCTTGCAGAACTGAAGCTTAGCCATTCTTCAGTAACCAAAGTAAAGTGTAACCTAAAGTACTAGATATTAAGCTGGAGTCTTATTTTACACGGACAAACTAAAAGGTCCCAACTGTACATGGCAACCCTCTGCATCTTCAGTTGGCCATACGAAACTCAACATAAGAGCTCAATCTCATTCACAGTAAGATACATAAAATAATGGTAATTTTAGTACTATTTACACTAGATGATTACTAAAGGCCTGTAAAAGAATAAACCTTCAAAGACATACAGTCTACTTAAAAGTCAAACAAGCTACTGATTTACCCAGGGGACTTTATTTCATTGCTATGTGAAATGATTTCTGAATTTTTCATCGAGGCATCACTGGAAACGCATAATATATGCACAGTAATTCCAAGATCTATTCCAAGTGTGAAATTGCTTTATGCAGCCAAAGGCTTTCCTGTGGACTCGGAGGGCATGCTTACAACACAGCTACAGCGACTGGAGCTGGCTCTGCTTGTGTTAACCCCAAACTGATGGGGTAGCAAGCTTCTGCTAACCCCTAAAACGTGTGCATAAAACCTAACTGAGGCCCAGAAGCAACACAGCCATTTTTGCATCACACTGTGTCAGTACTACTGAGAGGCGAGGCACGTCAGCTCAAGTATAGATAGCACTGTGCAAATATATCTAAACTACAGTGGCTGCACAGAATAGCCCTCAGCTTAGGAATTTCTGCTTTGTACTCCATCCTGTGTTGTAGCCATCAAAGAAATTCCCCATATTTAGAATTTGTCCACAAAATACCTGGAATAATAATGTAAGAAAATGTTTGTTTTATTACATTGCCGTCCACAGCTCTTTGAGTATTGCTTCTTGAAAATAGCAGACTACCGTAGAATCTGCCTTGGAAATAAAAGGAGGTTAAAAACTGAACTAATACAGCAACAGAAGGGAAAAAAATACCCTCTTCATCTCAGCAGGGTGCTGATGCTGCAAGCTAGCAACAATGCTGATGTTTGTATCACCACTTATTTCACTATTAAGCATTTTTAAAGATGATAGCTGCCTAGTATTCCTCATCCAGTGACAGTAAAAAAAAAAACCAAAAACCAAAAAACAAAACACATTTTGAAGAAATCCAAAAGCATTAAGGCCCACATTTGTAAATAATTAAATGCTCACATCTAAAATACTGCTTTATTTGGTTCTGAATTAGATACTAGGAGAAGAGGAACATAAAACCCAAAGAAAGGCTAAAATCTCTGGGAAGGTAAGTTATTACAGATGCAAAAAGTTATTTCGGTTTTGAAAATACACAGTTAAATAAAATGATTGGGCAATAAATTTTAATTTATTAGCTTGCAATTCCCATGCTTTTTTATTTACAGTGTCTGAGACCATTTTTATTAAATATGAAACAAGATGAGAACAATTTAGAAATGGCTCTCTGGAATGCTGCTGACACAGTGAGTGACACAGTGAGGGAACACTAGTTGGTTGGAAGTGACCATCTGGTTTTGTGGTAGTAACGGTAGTAATGGTAATTACATCATTGCACATAGACAATCCTGCTTTGGAAGTCTGGAGTTTACATTCAATATTCTTGCATACGTGAAAGAGGCTTGAGGCAGATCGGAAGCTAGTTTTAAGACAAACAAAACAAAGCCTTTTAATTTACTTACTTAACACCGTATCTGTCTCGAAACATGATATGATCTCTATATGTTCGATTTACATCAAGATCAATTTGCCTAATATCTGGCGAAGACCCTCGTGCTTGACACTTCAATTTCTAGGAAAAGAGTAAAGAACAGAAATTAAGTTTAAAATTGTGAGCACTAAAATAGCCAAAACCTGCCTGACTGTACACCTATACTGAAGTATTTGCTATCTTGTGATTTAAAACGCTTAATATAGAATAGGAACTCACAACAATTTTAACTTCCAAAATATGCATACATATACATGGATTCTATGGAGTCAGACACATTCACACAGTACAGATGTAAAAAGACTAATCCCATATGACACATTTTTGTGACACACCATTCACTACCCATATTCAAGGCTATGTTTCAGCATTTTAAATTTCTAATTGCCATTTCTCGGGTAGGCACAGGAAGGAAGACAGAAAGTGAATTCTACTACTCAGGAACAAGAACCTAAGATGCAAGTGCTCCAGACTAGACTTTTAGCAAATGGTTTAGTGTGGTTTTCATACTTTTCCTGCCTTTTTATCTAAGCAGAAGTAACAGCTATATAGTGCCAGTTATTATCTAAGTATAGATAATGGACATTTCTCTAGTCGTTTCCTCTGTCTTTCTGTTCTAATCTAATTTAGTTATAGAATACCTCTACTTTAGCACTTGCTTTAACGTTTTATAATTAAATCCAATTTTGTAATTGAATACTTAGGAAGCCTGCACAGGTTAGATTGCCATCTTATTTTTTGCACTTAAAATAATTTTCTCTTGACATTAATTCATTCCCACTTCTGTCCCTAAAAGTTGAGTTTGCAAGACATTTCTAACTGGATTCAACATGGTATTTTCAAAACATTACATTTGAGTAGGCATTATTAGAGAATACCACAATCAAAAGGCAGAACACTACAGATTCTGGTTGCAAGAAAACAGAAAGGCTTAAAGACAAAAATAAGAAAAATAAAAAGGTATCAAACAGGGAACAATAACATCTATTCAGTCTGTGAACACAACCAGGAATATCGGGAACTACTTGTAAATCAATGAAACAACTGGTAGCAGCCATTAACCAGCACAATGCTAACCACAATCTCAGCTTCATGCACCTTTCAGTATAATTTGAAGTACTAACATCCGGAATGATTTGTCCCCCAGAGAGAGAGAAAAGAAGGGAAGGGAAAATTTATAGTTTTAAGGTGCCATGAGGACCCAGAGCCTATCATTTGTTGGAATATAGGAAAAGAAGCACCCTGAGTCCTTGCCATCATGGGAGCCTCCAGCGTGAGTGAAAAGAAAGGGTACCTAGAGTTTGACAAACGGAAAGAACAGAAGATTAAGAACTGGTAATTGCCCTGCACAGAGAACTGAAAGAAGCTGTTTGACCTACAGCAAATGCACATATTTTCGTCCTAATTTTAAGGTGTGCAATTTGTAAGTGATGCTTGTAATGAGGAGTGTTAATATCACTTCGGGAAGTGGGAAAAATGGAGAGCAGTAAAATGAGCTTATCGCAAATAAACAAGCTAGGATAATGATGGAAGAACCTCTACTTCTGTATCTGAACTACAAACACTTTTTTGTTTTGCACCGAGCACTAGATGGCATTAATCACCTCTGAAGATGAAGTCACCTATTTTTAAATGCTTCTAGTTTTACTCAGTATTCTTTCCCACAACTACATTATTCAGCATGAAATCTGTTTTATCCCTTTTGGATCTGCCACTAGTCTTACTTACAAAGTTAAACAAAATGTAATACTCAGGAAGAGCAGCCTGTCAGACTAAAGAGCGATAAATAATTTAAGAGGAAAATCACAGACACCAAAATTTAGATAACATCAGTGTCAACATCGATCTTCTTTCATGACCTTACAAGATTCCTTGTCTACTCAGACCCAAAGTCTCAGCTCCAAAAACAGCTATTAGAAAATGCCAAAAATCAAACAAGCCATGCATTTCCTTGAAACTCTGGACGTTATTTCTTTCAAAGGCAGTGAACATTTAAATTCCTGTGGAGAAAAATTCAAACACTCTACAGTATTACATTGCCTTTCTGTTAGCTAAACTCTCCCTATAATCCTTTGGGGGGGGGATAAATAAATAAGAGAGAGAGAGAGAGAGAGAGAGGAAAAGACAGAATTTTAGAGGATTTGATTCCCCTTCTGCCTAACTTACTAGCCTGCACATGAACCTTGCTCTCCACTCTCAGGTCTGAAGTTTAGCTATGATGGCCATCAGCTGTATTCACACCCACAGAAAAAGTACA
>NW_009223170.1:0-18142 GCF_000690835.1 Fulmarus glacialis | reverse complement strand
AGGGAAAGATTCAGAGGAACGTAACCACAGTAATTCAGAGGTTGCTTTAACTGCTACTCAGGGTGAAGATGGGGGCTGGGGGAGGGCGAAGACATAGCTATTTTCTTTACATTCTGAGTAGGAGGTATGCTTAAGCAGTCAATTTATGCCTGTAGAATTTTGTAAGGTTAACATCCTGTCATCAGGTGCACCTCTGAGAATACAATCAAGTAACCAGACAGTGCTTTGTAAGGGATATCTAAGCTTCACTTGGAGGTGAGATGGCAGAAAGATAGCCAGCTTGTTCTGGCTTTTACAAGATTAAGGCACCAATCTCCATCCCCTCCAGAACCCTGGAACTCTTCTTACTGATATTCAGCTAACAAGGTGCTTCCTTAATGGACATTTCTCAAAGAGCTGTAATTTCAAAGGTTTCTGTCTTCTTACTGGGACAGGGTTTTTTTCTTATTTTGTTTTGCTTTGCTTTTAGAAGGGCTTTTGCAAGTATTTGAGGATGGGAAAAGAAAGGGAAGAAGATCAAATTAATTACATGAATTACAGAACCAAAAAGTAAACTGCAAAAGTGCTTTTCAATACATAGCCTTTTTCCTAGCTAAAACAAGAGCAGAGTTCAATGCAATTTCTAATCCTTTTTTTTTTTTTTTTTTTAAACACTGCATAACAACAAAAGCTGAGTAAAGCCTGTAGTCTTAGTATCCAAATTTTTTAATTAATATTAAATGGAAATTCTATAAACTCACATTATAAAAGTCTTTCATTTCTTCTTTCATTTTAGGGACGTCAAGTAGTAAAGACCAGACTTGCCCTCTGAACTGCAGTGGGATTCCTTTATAAATTCTCCTATGAAACTGTAAAAAGAAAAGAAAATACAAATGCAGTACAATCTACAATGTTCTGAACAAAAGGAACAGTGACACACAACATGCTAAAGAGAAAAATGTAATTACATCAATTGTCCTAGCCAAGGGATGACCTGCTAGGGACAATGTTCCAGTGTCTTTTGAGGGACTGAAAGTGTCCAGTGATGCCATCTGCGACCTCTGTTGATGGAATCAGCAGAGGCACAGGGAACAAAATGGACACACAGGACAAAACATCACTCTGTGCAGGTGATGCTTACAAGCCAGGACGTTAGCATATAGGAAGAGCTATCAAAATTGTATCACCCCTGCTGAGCAGCACTTATTCTACAAATATTGGAAAGACTACTCCAAATTTTGTAATTTAGACCCAAAAAATCAGATTCTTAGCAACACAGTATTTCAGGACAAGCCACAAATAACTCACTATAATTACAAACTATAAAAGTGAAAGGCAATCAACAATATCACAAAGCTTTAAAGATCACCAGTAAAAAAAAAAAAGCACAACTGATTTTTGAATTCTTGTAAAAGTGCAACAGTGTGCTGAAATGTATGTATGCATACCAAACAAACATGTGAGATCACAAAAAAAAACCCCAGGCTGTGCCATTTCTAAAGCCAACATATTTCAGATCATATCTCTAAACTAACAATCAGTTTTCTAAATGCATATTAAAACATTTGCACAAAAATAACGTATAAAAGATATTCTAGCTACGGTTTCTAAGAATACAAAACAACCTACCAACACTGCAGGCAATTCTTAGCTGTAAAATAGAAAATTAAATTCCCCATTCCTGACATATTCTGTTCTGAAACATAAAGCTTGTATTAGAAACGGGTCAGAAGGGGATAACTCAGTACCTGTGCATAACTAGAGTTGTTATACAAACTATTTATCAGTCTTGCCTCTGACATGTCACTGCTCTTGCACTCTCATTCAGTGGTTTGGTTCTTACTGAGCTTATCTGAAAAAATCAGGAGCACTGACAACTGTCTTCTTCAGTTCTCTTCTAATTTGTATCTCCTTATGCTGCAGCATTTAGGAGCACAGAGAGCCTCTAAACAGAGAAAGATGGACTAGCTGTCTAAAGTCTTGGCTTTACACAGCCAGGAGAGACTCAAGGTAAGTAAAGCCTCAGAGCAACTGAATCCTAGTAATTCTAAAAACACACAAAAAATGTTATCATCTTTCAGGAGACATGTCTAAGAAAAGCAAAAACAGAGAACTCTGACAAAGAAAACAAACCTTTCTGAAGTTCTGTTTTTACCATTATTTTAATGATGGCACAGGGAGACAATTAGATTTAAAAGAGAACAAAACACACACAACCCCTCCCCAAACAATTTATTCTTTGCATTTAACCTACAATGAAAGTTAGATTTTAAAAATTTCAATTGACAAAGCTATCACTTCCTTGCAACATTTATAAAAGTTAGGTTTGTAACATAAGAAATATTTTTAAAAAAACGTCCTCCTCAAAGACAGGATCCTTTTTTCTTTTTCATATATTTCACGTCTCCAGTTTTGGAAGATTAACAAACCCCTCATTGCAGTATATTTGCAAACCTCCTGTTTGGGATATATCGATCTTCGAAGGTGTCTTTAATACCAGCAAGGATTTGTGTCTGGATTTTAGAATGTGTAACTCATACTCAATAATGAGTATATCTTCAACAATTTCTTTAAAATTAAGGATTTCTTAAGATAATATCTCAAAACAAAATACAAGTATATAAACACAGAGTTCAGATAATCGTATGAAAACATGCATCATTCAAAGAATGGTGTTATGGAATCTGGGATGTTTCCATCAGCATAGGACATAGAAGAAATGAGGCCACTATCACACAGCACTAGTCTGACGAGCAGGAACTGGCATTCTTGCTGCTGCAAGGTATAAAACTGGTCTTCTTGAAAATAAAAATTTCTTAGTTACGTCAAGAAGAGCTGCACAAGCAACAGAGGGACTCTGCCTCCTCAAAAAGAATCAGTGAAGAGAAGCGTAAGAATTAAAATCTGAAGTCTCACAAGAAAGTATATTTACAATGAAAAGAAAGTATATTTATAAAGGCTGCTGCCTTTAGAGGTTCTTCAACTTCTGTGGGTTCCATAAAATGAAGAAAAAGTGCAAATACAAGAGTTGCCCAATCTCATTCAAAAAATCTCAGGAATGCAAAGAGGTTCATCATTAAGGCTATGTGTTCAGACTCCAAACTAAGTGGAGACTTGATTATTATATTCTGCGTGAATGCCAGAACAGCTGGAAATTGCCAGCTATCCTGATTGTCTCTCTTCTTCCTTTCCCTTTCAATTTAGGCAACTTCAATCACAGATAGATGAAGGTAGACAGTGAAAGACACAAATACTTTGGTGGAAATACTCAAATAGGAATATAATATATAACAATTTTATTTAATCTTTCCTGAAAGTTATGATCATACTAAGTCAGGAAGGATTTACTATCTGTGGTGGCTGATTGTACCCTGGATTATTAAGCAGTAGAATACAAATAGGAAATAAATAAGACCACACTGAAACACAAACTTTGCTGCTCTATGACACTTCCTGCATAAGAAATGACTGATGGGGAGATGAAAGTTTTGTTTTGACAAATATCAATCACGAAAAGACACAAGGGCAGTTACACACTTCAGAGACTGGTGTCTGTAAGAATCATGACGACTCCACCGAAAAGATGCCTAAATAATCATACAGGAATCAAGGAGTTTTATAGACGGTTATGGAGTTGTACATGGGTTCTTTTTATTATGTCATCCGTCATTACCTCTAAATCATTACTCAAATATGGTAAAGACTGGCACATTTCTGGTCTCAGTGTGACAACTCTTCCATCTCTTTCCAGTTCCTCATGGTCACACATTGCTGCCCTCCATTCCCCCTCCTCCTCCTTTTTTTTTTTTAATTAGGTTTAAGCACAGAAGTTCTAACGGGAAAACAGTGTGAAGTTCCCAGAGTCCCCATCTCTCTCTTGAGATATTCTTCTGCAATGAAGATCAGGGGAAGATGTAAATTGAAGCATCTCGCACGCGCACACGCACACACACATCAGTGTGTTAATGTTTTGTCATTAATACTCCTTGTGAAGTTACGACAGAAAAAAATAAGGAAGCAGCCTATAGGCAGCTTGCAAAAGTATTAAATGAAAACTGTATTTTGCAATTAAGCATATGACAGTTTTGGATAATGTAATCAAATATATGGATTCATTTACAGTGTGTGTATAGTATGAACAGATTTCTTCAAGCCAAAACTCTCTCAGCTGTGTATTACAAAGGCTCATTACAAACGGGCTGTCTGAAGTCCTGTACTTTGTACATACCTGCTCTGTCTCTGAGACCATCACCTTCTCTGACTCCCCCTTGCCCTCTTTTTAAGAACACAAGCATCTTTCAAGTATGCCATTTTGCAAAACCAAGCCATCACTACAATTATAATCTATAACCCTACAACATTACTACCGTTGCTGCAATGTTCCCTTCAGTGTTGTTTCTAAACAACGCTGATTTCAGGAGCAGTCTGACTGCAGAGAAACCATGGGAATGTCAGGTGAAGTGAGTCTTTTAAGATACAGGCTGTTCGTTTTCTTTAGCAATTTGTTCCTCTAGTGTTAACCACTTTATCCAATCAAGTGAAGACAGAAAGCAAGAGTCAGGAATTGTTCTTGCAACTATTGCTTCCGTGCTTCAAGAAGGCGAGCATGGAAAGCTGGTGCATTCTTCCAACACACTTTCAGATAAAAACTGTCTTTATTTGTGAGTTTTGTACACCCCTGAGAACATCACCAGGCCTTCCATAAAGAGCAGTGACAAATAATGTCTGACTTTCCACTGCATGCTCAGGAGGAGGAGGAGGCTGATTCTTTATTCTGTATGTTCTGGTTCACGTACCACCTAAGATGCAAGAAAGGATAAGGAAAACACCCTTGTTTTTAAAGTCTCATGTGCTCCACCAGAGTTCAACAATCAGTGAAAATTTTTCCTAGCCTCAAGCAAAGTTCATCCCCTTTATGAGCGTATTGAATTATTCCTGCCACTATTTATAGTTCAGCCTATAATTTGTTACATGAACTGAAACTCTTTCTGCTCAGCTGATCTGCTATGCTTGGTGAACAGAGGATTATTCAGTTAAGTCGGTGTATCACGGACGTCACCGATGACTGAAGAGGAAGACCACAGCTGCTTAGACAATACCCGAAAGGTCATATTTAACACTCTCTTAGCAAACGAAGTAGATGTTACACAGGTTTTTTTATCATCCCTTTGACTTGGGAACATACTTGATCTTCAAATCACCCAATCACCACAGTAAAGAAACAAAGCCACAAGTATTATGACCTCCAGCTTCTCCTTCCAGAGAAGACGACAGAAAAATATTGACAGAAAAAACAGACTTATCCCAAGGGGGACAGGGCACTGAATGGCTTCCTATACATTTTACCTTCTAACTTACTCAGTGCAAGTAACTCTCCTTTTAACAAAGTAACCAGGTATCTTGGGATATCCTAAGACATCTGTGCTGGCAAGCGTGATAATTTAAACATCAAACTATATGCCCCATGTTATGACTAATCAGTGTCCTTGCTGAGTTACTGAGTTACTCAAGGCAGTTTTCACTGATCCATGATGGTATGCTATCCTAGGCCTTTCAGTAAACCTGGGCTGCAAAAAATAAAAAAGAGGGGAAAAAAAAAAGGAAACTGTAGAAGAGAAGATGATTAATAATAAAAAAACTCATAGATCTTAATAAGACACCACCAGTAACTCAAAAGAGTAACTTTAAATTTAAATACCAATCAGTAGAATACCCAGCAAACAAAGGAATAAAAATAGTAAAGTTAAAATTCATAACCCTTGAAAGGGTATTTATGATTCCTGAAGAATTCAGCTATACCCATTGAAAGGTGGCCCCTCTTTTCAAGTTTACAAGGATTTTTCTTGTTTTCCTCCTTCACATTCTCAAAGCCTAAATCAAATACAACTTCTAGCTCTCTGCAAGACAAGACAAGCAGGTCTGATGCTTCATCCGCTCCACGGATTATTTTGCAGATGCGAACACAGTACGCTGTGTGATCCTAGTTCCAATCCCATTGTGCAAGCGCAATGCAGTACAGCACACAATTATTACTATGAATATGTTAGAGAGCCTACGCAATATCGCCCTTAGAAATTCCTTGCGTTTGACCACCAGTTTTGCTGGATTATTATTATTATTGGGTTATTACGAATTATTGCATTTTGAAAGAATAAAAAGCCTTTTTCTTCCAGTGCGTTTTTTTTTTTTTTCCCCAGATCTCAAACAAAGACAATCTAATTTAAGGTTATACATTCATTCAGAAGTGATAGCTAATGAAAAAAGTATGCATAACTTTACCTTTTCACTATTCTTGTATTTTTCCCAGCTTTTCAGCATCTTAAGCCATTTTGTAGTTCTTTCAATTTCAAGGTGCTTTTGCTGAAAAGAAATTAGAATGTTTTAATCTTTTCAAGATTAATACATTTTAAATTATTTATGTATTTCTAAAAATATTAAGAAAAAGTTTAACACAGCATGATCAACTTTTTATCCAGTCATCCAAGAACAGCAATAAAGAGTAACATCAGTTCATTTAGAACATCCAAAAAAACAGCCAACCAAAAAATGCGCAGAAACCCTTATTTTCAACACTATATAAAGAACTGTATTTTGTAAGAGGAGTTTAAGTACAAGATTTATAAAAGTTTCTTCTCTACACATTTTTGGCGAGTACAAAAAACTTCAATTTGTTTTTATATTCAGTAAATTTTCAGGCAAGCAATTTCTGCTGCAAGCTTTTTAAAAGTTAGTTGACTCTGAAATTATGATCTTCTTTACCCCAACTTGCCCCAATCACAATTAGCTACTGTTTTCCAGTGATCACACAAACCATCCCTTCTTAAAAGGCACTCAAAAGAGTTGTGGTCAACGGCTCGATGTCCAAGTGGAGACCAGTGACGAGTGGCATCCCTCAGGGGTCAGTACTGGGACCGGCGCTGTTTAACATCTTTGTAGGCAACACGGACAGTGGGATCGAGTGCACCCTCAGCAAGTTTGCCGACAACACCAAGCTGCATGGTGCGGTCAACATAATGGAGGGAAGGGATGCCATCCAGAGGGACCTGGACAGGCTTGGAAGGTGGGCCCGTGCGAACCTCATGAATTTCAACAAGGCCAAGTGCAGGGTCCTGCACATGGGTCGGGGCAATCCCAAACACAAATACAGGCCGGGTGGAGAATGGATTGAGAGCAGCCCTGAGGAGAAGGACTTGGGGGTGTTGGTTGATGAGAAGCTCAACATCACCCGGCAATGTGCACTCGCAGCCCAGAAAGTCAACTATATCCTGGGCTGCATCCAAAGACGCACGGCCAGCAGGTCGAGGGAGATGATTCTGCCCCTCTACTCCACTCTCCTGAGACCCCACCTGGAGTACTGCATCCAGCTCTGGGGCCCCCAACATAAAAAGGACATGGACCTGTTGGAGCAAATCCAAAGGAAGGCCACAGAAATGATGAGAGGGCTGGAGCACCTCTCCTATGAAGAGAGTCTGAGAAAGTTGGGATTGTTCAGCCTGGAGAAGAGAAGGCTCCGGAGAGACCTTATAGCAGCCTTCAAGTACCTGAAGGGGGCCTACATGAAAGCTGGAGAGGGACTTTTTACAAGGGCATGTAGTGATAGGACAAGGGGTAATGGCTTTAAACTGAAAGAGAGTGGATTTAGATTTGATATAAGGAAGAAATTCTTCATTATGAGGGTGGTGAGACACTGGAACAGGTTGCCCAGAGAAGTTGTGGATGCCCCCTCCCTGGAAGTGTTCAAGGCCAGGTTGGACGGGGCTTTGAGCAACCTGGTGTGGTGGAAGGTGTCCCTGCCCATGGCAGGGGGGTTGGAACTAGATGATTTTTAAGGTCCCTTCCAACCCAAACCATTCTATGATTCTATGAAAGTTAAAAAGGCACAAAGTACATGAACAAAAACAAGTGCATGCAAGAGCAACAGGACAGTAGCTGAAGTGGGAGTAATTTCTAATTCTGGATATTGACAGCCCTGCTATAATTCTCACCCTTGGCTCGGTACGTTTTTACCTAAATGGCCCTATATCTTAACAACAAGGATTTCTTCTGAAGGTAAGATCTACTTGCTCAAATTATACTACTAGCAAGAATATTTCAGTAACAAGGTGATAAAATGAGAATTCAAAACAAACCCTACCTTCTCAAAAAAATAGTTATATCAAGTAGTATAACATGTAACATAATAAATATGTGAATTCCAAGCACTATTTATATTATATACGGCTTAAAAAGGATAGGACAACCCTACTACCTCAAAGATGGCCATTCTGCCTATGAAAACCTTGCTACAGTTGCCATCAACTTCTTCAATTTGGGAACCAAGCAAGCACTTGGAATTAGCTATTTTAGTCTCTACAATTTCAAGGTATTTTGGCTCTTCACAGCCAAAAATGTGTATTTTGTTGGCTCCAATGATAAGAAGATTATTAGTCCGTATTTTTATAGCCCAGTTTTACATGCTGTAAAGTAGGCAAGGTGTCTCTGATTATACTACAAAGTTAACTATTAACCGTATTTTTAAAATTTTTTTTAACGACACTCAACTCTTTCATAATGCTTTGGAGCTGAGGATCAACACTGGAAAAGCTAAAGCAGAAAAACATGTGTGTGTGGCTATGCTTTCTCTTCAAAGACTAATATAAACAAATATTTAGTTTTTTTGTAAAGGACAGCCCATCTACCTTCAACTTCAAATCCAGGGCTTAATAAAGACAGGAAGGATATTCTATTTCATACGGTTAGTGATGCAATCCGGTAACAATGTAAGAGTTTAATTTCAAAGCTCTGCAGGATACCGAAAACTTATTAATACTTTCATTAACTGCATCTGAAATGTTGGGGGAAAATATAAAAGAAAATTATTACTTATTTTCTCAATAGAATTCTGATTTTACTTCTAGCTTTTACTCATCAGAATTTGTGCATTCTTTCTCGGCTATCAACGCAACAAAATGGGCAAAAGACTTATTTAATCCAGGAGCCCAAAGCCTTGCACTTGCAGAAGTTCAGGTCCACCCCAACCATGATTCAGTCCATGAAGTGTCCTGGAAAGAAGTTGGTTTTGTTTTTAAGTTATTTTTCATTGAATCCAACTGACATAAGCCTGACATAAGTGTAAGAAAGTTACGGGGAAAGAACTGCCTCTACTCTCTCAAGCTTAACTTATTCAACTATTCATGTTGCAATCAACTGCCCACATTCTTGTCCAGGTTGTATTTCGTAATACCTCAACCACTTGCCTTTTTTTATTATTATTATTTTTAATTATTTAAAACACTTTCCTAGGAGTTAGGTTAGAGGAGAACTGTAGAAAAACTACTGCTTCCCAAGTTTCATAGATTTCACAACATTGCTTCTGATTCTCCTCTACACTTGCAACCCCTTTAAGAAATAAGCATTTTTAACATCTCTAAAGCAGATGTTCTGTAGGTATAGTTTAGATTGCAGGCATAACATTGCTATCAAGTCAGGAAAGGTCTCTGCCCTCAACAGGTTGTTCAGATAATTGGTAAGAAAACATAAAACCCTATCTGCTCCCACAGTCTTTTTGTTTGTATGTTTGATCTACTTTCAAGATTTTTGGTCTTTTGAGCCAGAAGCTCACTTCAATTGTATGTTTGTTCAAGCTTTTATGTCTTCTGAGTCAATTTATCCCAGTTCTCAAGTGATGCTACTGTAGTCAAAATAGCAATTATTTCTGTGTTCAGTTGTTAAAAACTTATAGGTTTTTTTTTCCCAGTCTAAAATATGTTCACTTTCATGTCTAACAGGTGCAACACTGAAAACACGGATAGATCTGACGCAGCTCATTGCAGAGTAGATGGATGCATCTGCTGCTCTTTCAGGCAAGCTCCATGTAGTTGTCACAAAAAAAAAAAAAAAAAAAAGAAAAAAAGAAAAAAAAATCCATTTATCTGTCTTCTGAGTACATTTTACACTTTGAAGCATTTTTGCCATTGGGAAAAACAGAATCCCCAACTGAAGCAGAGAAGGTTTCTTACTCTTGTGTCAGTAAATAATACACTACTGAAAGCAAAAAAGCATGAAGTTAAGTTGGCAAGAATCCATCTTTTGTGCAGCACTCTACCTTCCTGGAGAGCAAAAGTGCTAGAGCTGAGGTTTAAAGTAATGCTTTAGCAGAAGCCTCAAACAAAACCAGAACTCACTGAACAGTCCCCTGGAGAATTTATAATCAAGTAAACCAAAGACAAAACCAAACAAACTGAAAATGACTTACAATACATTTCATAGCACTTCAAAAACAGTCAGACACAGACTCCAGATTTCCTGAGGTCAGTTCTCTGTCCGCTTTTCTCTTCTAGATGATCTTTCCTTCCCCTAGTTTTATCTCAGATGTGCTGTATGATTCATCTGAAGGTTAAGTAGTTCATAATGTAGGACAATGATTCGATACATTTAAGGCACCAAATGCCCAGCAAGATAATGAAGCATCAAAATTACTCTGCATTCACAGTAATAATGCCTATTCTAAAAGTATTACGCACGTAAATACACACAGATAAATACACACAGAGAAAACCCAGCTTAAGCTTTACAGTAAATGTATGTGAAGAAGAGAGATTCAAAATTCACAAGGATACACAACCCTTTACATAAGTTGCAAACTAAATGAAAACATGACTTAGGAATATTTTTTAAAATTCACAAGTAAGGCAAAAGGAAAGCATAAATAGTTCTGCCAAATAAGTGACTTTAAAAGATAAAGCACAGAAAGCTTTTAGTGCTAGCCTACATTAACATGACGCACTAACTATCCTATGAATGGTATCTTGAAAATTATAAAGATTCAAACACCACTGACAGAAGACAGATAAACCTCAAACCAGCAGAGGTCAGGATACCATAAGGAGTATAACCAAGAGTCTAATACAGGAGCATTATTACAAAAACACACCAGATTTGCAATTTAACATTCATTCAATAAATACAGTTTCTACGCTGACATTTCGTCTGAGACATCATGAATACAATATGGGACAGAGAACTGAGACACTATTTTCCCCCAATAATTTAAGGCTAACTACAAAGCCACAGTGAACCAGAGCTTCAAAACACATATACCACAATAATTGCAAGCTGCCTAATATTTATGCTCATAGACTCACCACCCTGATGTGTCCTTCTGATGGAAATGACATTATAAATACACTCACTATGTTATTAAATGTAATGGAACACGGCAGGAAAATGCAACTATTTTAGGCTGTGTATGCAGAAACACACATGAACCAATGCAAAAAAAAAAGGGACTCAGAAGTTCCCTTCTTTTATGAAAAGTTCTTCTCACTAGCCCAATACTGAAGCTCAAAATAATTCATTTTTAGAAACACTGCTGCTTTTAACACTCAGGGAGCTGAGCTGCCTTAGAACAAATCATTCCATCCCTCTTTCATACACTCTACTGATTTGTGCAGCCAAGGGGGCTAACTTTAAACTTACAGCTTTAAATATTTTATCTTGAGTTTTCTGATGACACAGAAGATCAATATGGACAAACAAGAAGGATCTGATCTAGTCTTGGAGGTAACAACAGGCCTGACAGACCACGGGGAAATACCAACAGTATCTAGGCCAAACAAGTAGAAGTTCAGTTCCTCACGATTTTAATAAAAGCTTTCCATGTTCCCAGAACATCAATTCCCAAACTCCTCCTCCAGTACCCTCCAGCAGCAGAAGGATTTTTGGATTAGGGCCTGCACCAGCTACTGACAGGTCCTGCATGTCCAGAATACACCTGGCTCATCAACTGAACATTACAAGGGAGGTCATCACGTTTCAGTGGCAGCCAGGATATTTGTCACCATTCACCAAACTAGAAAAGCACGCTACACTCCTCAGGGGACGGCAACAACATCAAAGCCACCGCCTCACTTGGACAATCCATCCACCCAGCACGGTTGATGACAGCTCATGACACAGAGACAATAGTTCTCGCTCTTTCAGGACAGAGCTGGGTGTGATCTCTTAAGTAGCTCTGTTTCCTTTACTAGGTCATATAATGGTTGAGGAAAACTCACGTCTCATTGCAACTAGTAAATGTAAGATTGTGCCCAAGGGATCTGTGGGCGAGTTAACATGGCCTCAAGGACCACAGTCCTTATGGGACTTAGAACATGTTTCTTTGGGAATGCAAATCACTAAAACGCTTCATCTCCTCATTTCACAATGATCTATATTAAAAAAGTCATGAATCTGTAAACGTTTACTTCCTAGTCAAAAAACTGGAAGACGCTGGACTTACCTTTTCTATCACTGCATCATGGACAGGAAGCTCCTCTGGACTGAAAACAAAGACAAAGTTGATATTACTCTTCATTAATCTTGGCACAAAATAATTTCTGTATAGGTTCTTACAAGTAATCATTTACAGTAGCAATATGTAGTAGCAAGTAAACAAGAATTCTGAACTTCAGAGAACTAAAACAATGACACACAGGAACCCTTTTAAACACAGTAAAACTCACAATATTTTAAGTACAGAACTAGAATTATTTCAATCTTTAACCTTCTAAATCAAATTAGTTGCATAGCTTCAAAAGACAAGGACTTAACAGAAAGTTTATTTTTTCTTTAGTAAAAGCATTCTGTACTGTACTACTGAACTGAAACCTAAGTGAATTTTTTGTTTTATTACACCATATTACTGTTAGCTGAAACACCCCTATAAAAGATTTTCCTCCTTTACTACTGTGCCCTGTGAAAGGCACTGAGACTTTCCTTGACTTCCATTTTCTTAAAACTCCATTTTCTTAAAACTCTTCCATTTTCTTAAAACTCTGCAAAACTCACTCTCAGTAACAGGGAGGAGGTGGTAGGAAAAAAACAACAAAAATCAGTCTTATTACTAGGTATCTAATTAATACTAAAAAATACAGTCCTTTCACTTCTTAGCCTAACTCTAAAAAGGCAGGTTATGAATTGAAAGCTTGAAAAGCAGCCTTTGAACAGATACATTTTCAGACTTTATACTATTTTAGTTTCATTCTGAGGGCTCTAACTTCTGTTTTTCTTATCAAAGAAATTTGTGTTTTTCTTATCAAAAGTAACTGGACCACTTTGATGCCAAATGAGCCTTGCCTTCCTTTGCCTGCATCATCTGCAGCTTCTGAAAACATAGCTGCTCATCTATAAGTAGCAAGCCTCCCTTTTTCTGCCCTACAGATCAGATAAATAACGCACCCAACAAAACCCTGTTTAAAAGGGACTAAAAAGCAGGCACTACGTGAAATCCTTTAAAAAAAAAAAATTCCTACTGAGTCTTGATATTATGAAAAAATTCCTACCCACATCATTATAGCTTTCTATAGCGGGGACATCAAAACCCAGTATTTTAGACCTGTATCAAATCCGTGCAAGGGCGAAAAAAACACCAGGGAAGGCTACAAAAGTAGTTGCTGCTGCAGTCAATGTAAGAACAGTCTGATGCAAAATGCTTGAGTTATATTTGATCTCATTTATTTTATTTAAAAGATGCAGTTTCAGATTCAGAAGTTATATTTTAATAAAGAAATACATATGAATTTCTTCATCTAATGGAAAAGCTTGCTCCAATCAACACCTTTTCGGAGGCCACACACACAAGTCAAAGTTTCCAATAAACAGCCTAGAAACTAATTTAAAAACCAAAAGAGTGGTTTTTTTGAACAGCACTGCAAAAAGCATAATCCATTCATTTAGAAGCACTTTCCAAGTATCTGCAAGTTTTCTTGAAGAACACCACCAAAACCCCAAAAAACCCCAATGTACATCTGTCTAATGCACTAGAAATAGCCTATATTCAGTGCTGACGTTGTAAACGCTATAAAATCAGTACTGCGCACATTCTCATATAACTAAATTAACAAACTGAAAGTAAGCTCTTTGTATGCCAAATATCACCCCAAAATTAAGTTTATTTGAACAGAACTGAAAAAAAAGGAAAGGGGAAGAAAAAAAATTCAATTTGATAATCTGCTTGGGCTTTTTTACCGTTTTGTTTGGTTTTAAGTACAAAGATTACTAAGCCTTTCAAATGTGACTTAAAATTTTCAATTCTTTAGCGACCCCTTCTTCTCTCCCCACGCCAAATTACTGAATAACCTCCCCAGTTGCAGGCACTGTCTACCTCCACCAGAAGCATCAGTCTCACACAGCAAGACGAGTGCACAGCAGCTGCATTCTTCATGGCCCTACAAGATCACACCAGCAGCTGGCTGCGCACACAAGAGACTCTTCTTCTCCCAGAGCCTCCAGCAGTGTGCAAGACATGGATCTGACAGCTCCGCATCCCTGCGGACTCACACCGGACACAGTAACTCCTCTGCTCAACTGGTACCACTTGACAGCTTATCTTCACATTTGCTAATCTGGCATGGAAGTTAATCACATGAAAGATTAATCAAATCTTATTTTATCACAAAGTAAGAATGAATCGCAACAATTTATTACGGAATTGCTCTTTGCTAATTTTGCAAGTCACCATCGATGTGCAAACAAAAGGCATGGCTGAATCTACCGAGCAGTGAAAGAAGGCTCTTTTGTCCTGGGAAGCAGAAACCATACTCCCTCACTAAACTAATCCAGCAGCAAATTTATGACCACATTCCTCGTTATTTCTTTAGCTGCACAGCTATGCACTAATACCATGTACCTATACATTTTAAGCACTGAAATTCCACAGAAGCACATTAAGCCAGCCCCATGTTTTTATTCCCCAAGATGCTGCTGGCAGCTGAGCACCAGGAAGACAGCGCAGAAGCTGAGCGAATTGCCCCAGGCTGCTCAGGAACTCACTGGACTGGAACGCAGGAGTTCCTGGAGATCTTCCTCTCAATTAACTAGATTGCACTAAGTACGCCCATGTACTCACATACATAATATTCAAATCTATCCTGCAAGGACTGAGGGAAAGGCATAGTGGGGAAACAAGCCCCTAAAGGTATTTTAAATAAATACATTTCCATTTAGCATACGTGTTTTCTATGCAGAAACCTTACAGATTTTTTTTTCCTAAAAAGGATTAGGTGGGCTCAGACACAAAATCAATTAATGTCTATTAATCAACGTAATTTTATTGTACCTTCTTTTTTTTCTTTATAATGATTAATCTTCCCCTTCCTTCCCCAGCCTAGCCAATCTAGTACTGTTATACCTTCATTATTTCTTTTAATGTTGAATCTTCTCCCACCGTCCCCAGCCTATTTAAACTTGTATTTTTCGATGTTTTTTATCTGTGTACTTCACCAAGTAATAATGTGAAGTAGTAAACAATATTAACATAATATAGCCACATCCTGCCCTAAGATGACTGCTTTCCTTTAATAGCTCAAGTAATATTCATTTAGGGGATACAGAGAAGAAGAACAGGACTGATTATCATCATTAGCTTGGAACCATACAATACTTGATATCCAAAAGAGTCACAGAGACAGCTTTTAACTGAACTCATGTAAATAAGGTCTCACTTAGCAGAAACGAAATCTTAACACTCTATTGTCTGCAATAAAGAAAGATCCAAACTAGGTAAATCCACCCACTTAATCAGACAGGAATCAAGAATCACTACATCTGGTATGTGCCTTTGCCCCAGGCATAAAGACTCCAGCCTCCCACCTGCAGGCTGGGCAGCCTACATTGCAACGTAACAACAGCTCAGGGGCTCTGGTTGTCACTGCCAAGCAGCCCTGGTGTTAACAGCATTAAGAGAAAGGTCTGAAGATGTTGTCTACAGGTTTGGGAGCCACAAAATGCTGGGACCAAATCCTGGCTCCAGTAAAGAGTAGGGCCTCATCAAGGTGAGCTGGGTTTCATACTAGAAGGCTCCTCAAAGACACTTCACTGGGAGGAGGTACTAGACTCCAAGGTTTGATTGGAACTCAGGACCTCTACCCGTGGTCCTCACTGGTGGTGATCTGCAGCACCGGCCCAAAGTCTTCTTCCCATCTGTCAACCTGGACTATTACCACCCTCCATGAGGATTTCACGCAAAGGAGAAGTGGCCTATAAGTTCAAAGAAACAGGATTTAATTTTGAAGAATAAGGATTTGATTGAAAATGCCTTTTTTGTTAGATTATAAGTGATGAATGGATTTTACATCTTTAAATCCACCATGATGGTTTACACAGGTTTTCATGAATTTTTCAAGGTAACTTGAGAGAAATATTAATCTTAAATGCATAAATATCTGACACTTCAGAACATTAAACATGCAGATCTGTGGTTTTGACCATTAAGCTATGTGTTGCAATTAGCCTCCTCAAGTAACAGTGGTAGTTTAAATAAATTGAAAGTCTCAGACTTAGAAGCTTACAGTCACCTACCGACTGCTGCTGTTTAAATCAGTCTTCTTTAAACAGCACTTTGATATATTTGTTCAATATAAACACAAGGAAAGACTTTCTCGTATTACTCGCTCATCAGATTTATTCTTTTCCTACATTTGTATTTAAATCCCAAAAATGTTCCCTGCTAGCTCAAATCACAGCATTTTCCTGCTTCTAGTTTGGCTTAAATAAAATTTAAGAAAAGTAAAGGCTCCTCTATCATTTGTAGCCTCAGTTGAGGATGGAATATGTTTAGTGCAATAATCAGCGGTCTTGATATGTTGATAACCCCAGAACTGTAAATTCCTGTCAATTTAATTCTTCACAGTTCCAAGTCTATAAACCCTGATACTCAATTTTTCATTCTGAAAAAAAGTGGCAAAAATTGACCATAATACACTAAAAGTCTTTATCACAAAGCTTACTTGCCTGAAGAGCTGTTAGGTTCAAAATTTCTTCGTAAGCTGTGTTTCCCATTTCTCATAACTTCTATTTCAAACACACCACTTGCTTAAAAACCCTCTCTACTGGCTGTAGCCTTTCTTTTTTATGTCTGCATTATGTCACAAGATGGGCTACAAAGCAAACTGTTTTCTGTTTTCTGAAGTCAACTGAAAAAAACTCATTAACCATTATAAGTAGAAATAAAACAGTATTTCAGTGTCATGCCTTTCTTCAGACCTATGATTAAGTTATTCTACTCTTTATAGCACAAATCTAAAGCACAACTTAGTGTTGAATTCAGATCCTTTAGTCCAAGCAAGTTAATTTTCAGAAGAATTCTGATTATGAATGATTTCTTTAATCTTCCAACCTTTGAATGGAAATTAAAAGCAATAGTGTCATTTTCAAAACCAATCATGCTTGGAAAAGATTTCTGAAAATATTAAGGAGAAGGAAAGAAAGCTGTTTTTTAAACTAAATGATGGATTTTCCAGAGATAAAATTCTGGGGATCACTTCCTTCTTTCCATTACACATTTTACTTCTATAACTCACAATTTTGATTGTGTCTGTCAATCAAAATAATTGGAGCTCTGCTACTGTAATCATCCGGTTTGAATTTTCACCAGATAACCTCTGCACAGTATGGGGGTGGTGACTACAGTAGATTAAAAAACAGCTTTCAGAAGTTTTGTTAAAATTCATAAGCAAGCCAAAGCAATTAATTAACATATGGAATAAGCCAATGTGATATTCCACAATATAATTATGAGGAAATATGCTGCAAGAAAATGTAATGCTTTTGTAACTAGGTTTTAGTTACAATTACTATTTGTGGATTCTGTGGATGTTGCTGCCAATATGCACACCACAGTGCCATGAACGCGTAGCTCCTGTCCAGAAAGTCTCAAGTAATGCACACTCCCAGAGATAAGATAAAACAAAATCAAATTCAATTAAAACTCAAAGTGGTCACTTTTTAGTAAAGTACTTTCCTGCTTAGGAGAAGATAACTTCACTGTAAAGTTTTTATTGCCAATATAAAAAAGAAATTCATAGCAAAAAAAGATACCTGTATTTTCACTGCCACATGCTATAATATATGCTTTCTTGTGTCTTTTGTAAAAGACATATTCTATATGCAAACTTTAAAGTCTTCCCAGCTTGGGATCAGAAAACCTTTGAGAAAATCTATAACCTGCATAACTGAGTACAGCAGCATTTCTACTGATTTCTGATGTCACTTGAATTGAACATAAACACTGAGGTTGAAAACGTCTTTTCAGAATCACATTCCAAGTGTTTTTAAAAAAAGATTAAAAAAATACAAAGATTAGTCTAAGCTACCTTAAAACTCTCAAGAACCTAAAAGAACAAATCATAGAATCATAGAATCATTA
>NW_009223169.1:0-259 GCF_000690835.1 Fulmarus glacialis | reverse complement strand
ATTTGGGGGCAAAAATGGGGATTTGGGGGCAAAAAGGTGGATTTGGGAGCAAAGTGGTGGATTTGGGGGCAAAAATGGGCATTTGGGGGCAAAAAGGGGAGTTTTGTGGGAGAAACCGGGGATTTTGGGGCAAAAAAAGGAGATTTGAGGGCAAAAGAGAGAGATTTTGGGCAGAAGAAGCCCCAAAACTTCAAAAATTCACAATAAAATAGACAAATCGCACTGAACGGCCCGAAATCCCGACCTCAGACAGGAAACC
>NW_009223168.1:0-3802 GCF_000690835.1 Fulmarus glacialis | reverse complement strand
CACTGACCCCATTTTACAGATGGGAACAGCAAGGCACAGAGCTGGTGACCCCAGCAGCCCCCCAGCCCTGCTCTATTACACCCCGACATCCCATCCTGCGGGCAGGGACAGGGTCCCCAGAGCCCTTGGGGGAGCAAAGCCCCCGTCAGGGTGCTGGACCCAAACCATCGCCCGGGCACTGGGGCCACCTCTGAGCAGGTTGGGGAGACGCGGAGGAGGGCTCGGTGCTCCGGCCTTGCCGCTAAGGCTGGCTTGGAGCAGCACTTTGGGAGGTGACGTTCCCACCGCAGGGACCCACGCGGGTTGGGGACGGATGGTCCAAATCTCACGTGGAAGGAGTGAAATAAAGTTTTTCCTAGGTGTGGAAGCCAGTATGTTTCCGTAGCACCAAAATGTGACTGCTCTACGTTCTCCTTTTTTTACTTCAAAAGTAGCTTTTTTGAAATTTCCACTTTATGGACAGATAAAATAGTTTTAAAAGGTGAAACTGGAATGAAAAGTATTTCAACCCACCTGGATTTTTTTTCTCTATAATTTCATTTTTTACAGGAAAACTGTTTTTAAAAAAATAATCTTTTCTTGAATGAAAAGGCTGTATCTGGGAATTTCTGTGTGATGGAAAAGCTGGTTCCCCCCCAGGTACAAGCCCTTGTAGCCCGAGCAAAGATCCCAGCAAACCCATCAGTTTTGTCCCCCAAAAAATCTTCCCTCAAGGGGACAAACAGGACAAGGATGGGAGCAGGGCTGGCTGTGAGCACTGCGAGCGCTGGACTGGCTCCTAGGCTGTGCCTAGCCTTAAACTCAGGTCTTAACCCAACCCTTTTGGAGGCCTGGGATTTTCCAGAGGGCTCGGCTTGTTTTCAGGCAGCTCTGGGGCTCCCATCGGATGAGCGTTTGCTGCACACCCACTTCTGCAGAATCAGGTCCCGGCGGCAGGAGCCGACTTTCTTGGAAGAGGCCCCCCAGGACCCGTTTCTCGGAAGCACGGTGCACCGGCCCCGGCGCTGCGGGCAGGGGAGGGCTCCGCTTCTTGCCAGCAGACTTTCCTTCAGGGAGGGACAGCTTTCCCCTCTCCCTTGCAATGAAAAACCAGATGAAAAAAACCTCTAGCCAGCCCTCTCCGTGCTCCCTGGCTTCGGCAGTGTTTTCTCCATCGCAGGCAGGGGATTTCCTGCAAGGGTCGGAGCGGGTGCAGGCAGCCCCCTGCGAGCCGGGCTGGTGGGCAGCACGGTGCTCGGCACCCCGCAAACACCAGCCTGGCATCCGTGGCGTGGCACAAGCCTTCCCCTCCCGGTCGTCCTCCAGCCTCTGCCGGCAGCCCCGGTGGATTTGCCGCGGGAAGGCGACCGGGCGACCCCCTGGATCCGAAGCCGGGGCTGGCTGAGCATCGTCCACGGGATCTTCCTCAGGGACCTCAGGCCTGCTGCCTCCCAGGACCCCGCAGCCACCGTTGCGAAGGCATTTTTTCCTTTATTTAGCTATTTATTTGCTCAAGAGAGAAATTTTAAAGAAGGCGTTAGAAAGGGGGAAAGTGTTGAGAGCCCTTTCTGTGCTCAGGATTTGGAAACACGGGACACCCCAACCCACTTCAGGGCTGGGTACCACCTGGGAAGTGGAGCACCTTCCATTCTCCCCAGCTCAGACCAGATCCCTCCTGGCACATTGCAAACCCATGAAGATTTAGTAGCTCCGAGACCGGTGCGATGCGTTTGCTCCCAGAGGCGGAAGGGCAGCCCCGCGGAGATTCGATGGCCTCCCCTCCCCACCGTCCCTCCCGGGGAGCCTCGACCCGCAGCAGCCAAACGGAGGCCCCGCAAGTCGCCGCCTGCCCCTGGCTCGGCCCAGACGATCCTCTTCGGGCATTTTTGTGGGTTCAAGGAGTTTTATTTCCCTCCCAGATATATAAAAACTCTTTTCCCGTTCACCTCCCCGAATTTGTACCCTGATACCCAGTGTTCTGACTTTATGAGTTATTCACCCGAATATCAGCCTATGAAAAACAGAATATATTTTTTTAATCCCAAACTGGCACTTTTCTGAGTGAAATATAGCTTTGAGTCACGAGCCTCGTCAAACCTGCACTTGCCCTCTTTTCTAAGGGAAGAATAGCCCCTTTGAAGACATCGAATAGCACCTGAGTGGGAAGCATTTGCACAAAAAGACATGGGCAACCTTCCACCCAGGGGAGTTTGTGAATTGAGCGTGGCCCAAAGATCCCTCTTTGTTCATCTGTGTCAGCCAGGAAAAAAAAAAAGGAGTGAGCAGGAATCTGAGGGTGAGGAGACATGGCTTGGCCGGGCTTCGGTCGGGGTTTCGTACGGCACCTTGCACGCCAGGGTTTGGTCCCTGCTCCGTGAGACCACCTTGCTCCTACCATCGATGGCCACAGGGACATCAGGGATGCTGCAGGGGCGGCCGGGAGATTCCCAGGAGGACGACAGCAAGAGAGACCATGGGTGCTCACACTACAACGCTAAACTCCCAAAAGAGAGAGAGAGGGGAAAAAGGAAGGGAAAAACTTCCTTTATTCTGCAACAGGCAAAGCTTCGGGCGTGTATCATCTCCAAAAGGGTATAACAGAGGCAGCAGGATTTATAGCTCTTGGATTAAACATTTTGCATAATGTCTGGTTATAAAGCACTGATGCACGTGGCTGGAGGACCAGGAGTTAGTGTGGGGTAAGTGACGGGTCCCACACGTAGTGTCCGTCGTCTCTTCTAGGAAAATTACACATTCCAGCTCTTCCAAGCTCATCCTCACTTTTATGCCTCTGCAATCAATCCCCAAACTCGTATTTGTGGGAAATTGTTTTTCCTGGCAAAGTTGTTTTTTTTCTCCTCCAGAAAGTGTCTGCTCTTCTAACCAGAATACTGAAAACCTTTAAAAAATGGAAATTTTCAACCAAAGGTTTCGATCCCCTGGTTACCTGGGATGGAAACATTCTCAGTTTGCCGTAATGTTGACAGAAAGCTGAAATCTTCCATGGCAAAGGTCAATTTGGGTTTGTTCTAAATCCCACTCAAGGCAAAGCAGCTCCGAGCCGCGCAGCATCCTCATGCTTCCAGGAAAATCCTCTCCGAGCCGGATCCAAAGCCCATTTGCCACAGGTTATGGATTGGCCATTTCTGGCAAATGGGTGGTGGAGAACATAAGAGCTGAAGCTCATTTGTTTTCTATTTTTACTTGTATGGGATGAGTAACTTCAAGAAGAAAACCTGACTTTTCTGAAGAAGTTCATTTGAAAAATCTGTATTTGATGATATGAACAAGTCGCCTGAACTCTTCTGCTTCCTGCCTTGTCTCAGATTCTCTTCCTCCTTTTTTCAAGGCAAAATAAAGAAAAAAACATATGGAAAGAAGAGAAAGAAGAAAATTGGGAATGGGAAAATTGGGAGTACAAGGGAAGAAAGTTACTTCTTCCCTTCCAGAGTAGTGTTCTGGGAGGGAGCTGTGTGTTGACACTGCTAAGCCCTGAATTCCCATCCCTTCCAAGGTGGAAATTTCAACAGACGAGCAGAAAAGCTGTTTTTCCACCCAAAATACCCCAGCCATTTTCATGCAGTTCTTGCAGCACCCTGTGAAGCTGCGATGCCCGGCAGCGCCCGGCACCCAGCCCTCCACCCCGCTCCCTCGCCTCCCCCGGGGTCCGGGGCTGAACCACCCCGGGGTTCATCTCGGCAGCGTTTGCACCCTCCCGGCATCACCGCGGGATGCACCGACCGGCGGAGAAGGGTGCAGGATCAGCCCTCAGGACAAGCTCTGGGCGCTGCATCCACAGCCAGCGCAGGGCTGGCGAAGCCGG
>NW_009223167.1:3454-5411 GCF_000690835.1 Fulmarus glacialis | reverse complement strand
TTAAAAAAAAAAAAAAGAAGGGGCATCTGAGAATATTTTTTAAGAATCAAATATTTTCCCTTTTAGTACACACAAAACATATGGATAATAGCCCCTATTGGTGTTTGTGTAAACAAATCAATAATCAGATGTAATGGTTTTAAAGTTTCCTTTTCATTAGATTTAATGATCACTTGCTTTACTAGCATTTTCCATCAAAGTACAGTGAAGACTGTCAGAAATATATTTTCTGAGACATCCTAAAGATTATTTTTATGAAATTTTCATCATAATGAATGATAAATATGTATTCCAAATAGACTTAAAACATATACCACTTTTATTCTAGAAGCCCAGTATAGCTCTGTAGCCAAAAATACATTTCAATGACAAAATTAATGATTATGTCTGAATGTCTAAAGAGACTTTCAGAAAAATTTACTTCAAGAAAAATCAAACACTTATTGCTTTAATAAGAACAAAGATTTTAAATATGGTATGACAACTTTTAGAAAGTATACTTGTCATTTACTTTGAGGATATGTGTTCTCTAAATACTGTAGATAAAAGTCCATTTTATGTTTTTGCTCAAGCATTCTTTTGAAATATGGAGTTTTTTAGTGTCCTAACTTTTTTCACAATATACCCTGAGATTCCATTGTTCTGGAACTCTTCTTCTGTGTTGAACTTGCCTTCTTCTAATGTATAGTCTATTCTTATTGAGTGACAGCTCTGGAAGTAGAGTGCACATAGAAACACCCATATTGAGGCATATTGAAAAAAGCTCTGAAACAACAACAAAACATATAGCAAGAAAGGTCCAAAACTTTGCCATATAATTGGAAGAGCTTATAAAGACCAATAGTGAGAAATTATGATCATTACTGTAAATGGGGAGCAAGTTATCTGTCCAGGATCACATGCAAGGTTTGTCTAGAGCCAGAAGTTTAAAAGCCTTATCTTCTGCAGCCTGACTTCCATAATTAATCACCATTGTCCCTGCAGGGAAAAGCAAATCACAAGAGGATTACATGTCTAGCCCAGAGCTATGAAGGCAGACTAGCAAAAAGCTTCAGATAGCTCAAGTTTTCTAAGCCCCGACACAACTCCACCTGTCTTACAGTACTTGGAGAGGAAGCAGAGCTCTCAGATGACGCAGAACAACAGTAGTCCTGCACAGCACATGCTGCAGCATCTAAACCTCTAAACTGATTGGAACAGGAGCTTCTATTTCTTGAAAAGATGATCTGCAAGGACTGAATTTTTTGTGTTTAGCACCCAGTGAAGCTCTTTGTTCATTCCTAAAGTTACAGTGGTGTTCCAGTCAAGCCTTGAGTTATTCTTTCTTGTTAGAAGCATTATTCTAGTCCTTCTCTATCTTTCATCTTGCTCTTTCTGACCTTTCTCAGCATATTATGCAAGTCACACAGCCTTTGTTGATCTAACATGAAATCCTTCTGGCAAGACAGGCTAGTACTTAACATATTTCAAAAGACACTATGGCATACAGTAGAACACGTGATTTGTTCAAGGTGACACAGGAAACCTCAAGGCCAAGACATGAACTGACATTTTCTGAGTACCCAAACAGAAGCTTATGTGGAAGATAGTCTTCTTTCAAAAAAACTGCTCAAACTCCAGCAACCCTCAAAAAAGCCTTTATGCAACTAATATTAAAAAAAAAAAAAAAAAAAAAAAAAAATCTAAAGAAGCTAAGAGAAGGTAAGAACTCAATTTCTGTTTTTTAGGAGCTAAATATCTGGAGACAAATTCAAGGAGATTTAAGTCTACAAGATTTAACATAGTATTTTGGCATCTAATTCATAAAAGCCTTTTTTTCCTGATTCTGTCTTAAATTTCATCCAAAAAACATTCTTCTCTCATCTTGCAGTCAATGGAAACTAAACAGATCAGTGGTTCCTCACAAGATATAAATGCCTGGTCCAAAGGAACATTTTCCTTTCATTTCAGGTTTTCC
>NW_009223167.1:0-3417 GCF_000690835.1 Fulmarus glacialis | reverse complement strand
TTTCCCTTTTCCATTTTTTCTAGCAACTTCGAAGAGAAAAATAAAACAAAACAGAAGTCATACCTACCAAGCATTTAAAACACTCATTAAAATAAAGCAATTACAGTATTCCTAGAATAAATCTTTGTTTGTGGGGTTTTTTTGTTTTTTTTTTTAATATGCACGGAAGTAAATTAATGTTGGGCATTGAAATTCTGTTGCGATACATTAGTATCATCTAAACACACAGGTGCTTAAAAGCAGTTGCCAGGCCTTCATTGTGGTAGATGTTAAAAAAGTAGAAGAGCAAGATAAACTCTGCCTCCAGATATTTAGAGTTTAATTATCTCTGGAATCTATGTTAGTCTCAAGGCAGCCACAGATTTACTGGGGGGGACAGTGAGTTTCTCGTTATTCTTTCCCTGCACTGCCCAATGCAGTATGTTAGAGCTCATGTAACAGCTTTGTGGCTCTTTTGTCTTTTTCTCCATATGCTTTGGGTCCAACCCCTCCAGTCCAGATAATTGCAACATCAGTTTCTATAATACAGAAAATAGCTTAAATTTCTGTGGAACCGAATACGGATTTACTGCTGAAGAACACCTTTCTCCTTTTTTCATGCAAAAAATACAAAGCCCAGGAAGAAATACCCTGACTGCTCCTCTTTTTTTGGACATGTTATCCACCTCCACTAGTTTCAGGGAGCTGTGTGATGGCTAAGATGATGACTGCCTGAGGTAAGACTCTATGAGCATTTTCTTCATCAATTGTGGTTTACAGCCTGCTTTTATTCGAGGAAACAATAGATGTGAAGGAATAAGCTTTACACAGAGAGAACATTGCCAGAATTACTTACTTTGTCATGTCTGAAATTATGGTATTTATACACTCAGGCACAGCTCTAGATAACACACACACATTCTACTGGAAAACCTCCATGTTTCTTGCAAAACAAAAAGAAACAGCAAAGGTGGATTGAAACACAAAGCGATCTCCTTTTGCTCGTAGAGACAGTCTCCGCATCTTTTCCAAGGAGAGTAAAAACCAATTGCAGTCAGACCGCAACGGAAAGGTGCCTTAAAGCATATGCAAACACAAACCAAACGGTCTATAGATCACATCCTAAGCTGCTTCTGTAAAAGGTAATAGAGCAGAAGGATTTCTGCTTCATGTTAAAAGGTACTTAGCCACAGCAATTTTGTTATATATGAAAAGGACCACTAACAGAAGAAAAAACCCAGATGTAGAACAAAGGCAATTTGATTGAGAAAATATTTAAGCTATTCAACAAATGTAGATTCCCTTTCTCTTAAAACCTTCAAAGTGGGGCATTTCTGGACAATATACCTTCAACTGAAATTCAGCTTGCTGTTGGAATAGAATAAACCTTTTTATTAAACAAACAAACAAACAAAACCCAACAACAACAAAAAACCCAAACAGAAAACTACCCATATAATCAAACACTTTGTGTTTGCATGAGGGGAAGACATTAAATACTGAACAATAATGAATCTATTTAAAAACTTTTCTATAAACTGAACTACCCAGATGTATTCTTTAAAATTTCAGAAAGCTGGAGAGACATCAAGTCAAACTACTTGGAAAACCTGTATAGAAGCAGTTGCATACACACAGCAGGTACTGGTAATAAAAAACTTAATTACAGCACTGAATATGATGCAAATACGTGCTCCTCCCTCAAGACTCTCCCACTTCCCCAATCTCAAAAGTAAGAACGAGGACTTCTGGTCTCTGGTTCAGAGCTACCTGTGTGCCAGCAAGCTGGTGTGCTGAACTGTACCTCAAAAACAGAACTGGAAAGGCAGGTGCCCTGCCTTTCACAGGAATATTATGGTCTTATAATCTCCCAGCTTGGATGAACACTATATCTCTGAAACAAACTTTTTTACAAAGGAGAGACAACTAGCCAGCAAGATCAACTATACTACTTTCCTGAGGGTGACATTCTTGTCATAAACGAATTGTAATATAATAAACCAATTTTACTCAGTAACTACTGAGCTACCTCTGATTATTTTTTTTCCATTTCAGGTCCAAAAAGCTTTGAAAAATTAAGATGCAGACTGATAAAATAATTGTTAATCTAAGTTTAGAATTTAGCTACATTTAATGACGCCAGAAAATTTAGTTCCCCTGGTAAGTCCAACCGCCCGCCACCCCCCCCAAAAAAAAAAACAAAAAAACCCAACAACCACTAAACCAGGAAGAGGCTGTGGAAGTCTGAAGTTTAGAAGAACACAAAAATACTATATTTTTCTCACATACTATGTGAGTTGGGATTGTTAGGAGAAATACTTTAGTACTTAGTTCCAGTTTCTTGCCTATTCCCAGTGAAAAGTAGATTGCTGACCATAACCATTCTTTAAACTAGATGATTCTTTCACGCTGAATCAGACTTGTCATTGTTATCAATAATATTATTGCTGCCCAGTTAAAAAACAATACTTTTGAAAAAAAAGCTTTTTCTGTATCCTAACAAATTTCATTTTTCTCTTGAATAGTGAAATTAAAAAATGTTCTAGATTTTGATGCACAGACATCCCCGTGTTTCTTTACAAATGAAAGTTTTTCAAGTAGGTCAGTAACTGTATGAGCTTCTCATCTCACAAGTTACAGCTGAGGCTACCTTGAAGTGAATCCTGTATACTGAGATGCTCTGTACTTCCTCTGTATCTTGAATTATCTGCATTTGATGAGGCAGCAAGGCTGAGTGGGAATGCTGCCTTCCAAGGAAGACTCTGAAAAATAACGAAGGATAACTTTTTTCATGGTTTTGAGTCCTGGAAGGGGCACACTGAGAACTGCAACTGCTACAGTTGGCAGGTCTCTGACATGATTTTTGCCATAAATAGGATTCAAATATATTTAAACACACCATCTGGGCTAACTCATGGCTTTTCAAAACATCACTCTCTACCACCAAAGTACCAAAACACTTAATCATTTGACCCAGGACCCTTTGGAGTTGATGGAAACATCCAAAGTAGTGTCAACCAGCGGAAGACCAGGACCACTGATTCACTGTAAAACATTTCAAAGTGTTCTAGAGAGATTCAACAGAGAACAGCTTTAAAAGTGTACTTCTGTTAATACATTTCCAATTCATCCTGAAAAATCCCACTATTTAAGGAAAAAAAGCACCAACAAGAACTAAATGGAAAAAGTAAGAGTGTTCTTAGGAGGCTCCTTATTGTTTCAAGAAAATTAAGTACTTGTCTGAATTCTTTATATAATGGATATGAATTGTGGAATAGAAGATTGCAACAAAAAGATTTCTCACTTAAGTTGAATGAGAAATAAACTGGGTACAACCACATCATAGTTGGCTCAGACCACAACAGGTTCAACAAAATTAATAATACTAGACTTTCCAGATGAAGAGTTTGCCATGTATATAGAATCATAGAATCATAG
>NW_009223166.1:0-333 GCF_000690835.1 Fulmarus glacialis | reverse complement strand
GGGGGACCCCCCGCTCACTCCTTGGTGTTGCACCACTGCGCCGTGCGCCAGAAAATGGGGGTCTTCATGAAGCGCCCCGACTGCATGTAGGCAGAGATCTTCTCCAGCGCCTGTCGGGAATGGGGACAGGGACAGCGGGGTGTCAGGGATGGGGACACCGGGGTGTCAGGGATGAGGACAAGGACACCGGGGTGTAAGGGATGGGGACACTGGGGTGTCAGGGATGGGGACGGGGGTACCAAGGTGTCAGGGATGGGGCTGGGGACAGGGACACTGGGGTGTCAGGGATGGGGATGTGGATGGGGGCACGGGGGGGGTGGGGGGGGGGGGAGG
>NW_009223165.1:19104-19892 GCF_000690835.1 Fulmarus glacialis | reverse complement strand
AAAATAATAAAATAATAATAATTAAAAGGACGTGTAATAATTGGGCCAGGGAGGGAAGAGAAAGGAGGGAAGTCATTGCCTGAGATCTGAAAATTTTTGGCAGATTTCTCTGGGATGTGTTCTCCAGTACTTTATTAAATCACCCAAAAGAAAAAGACTTCTTCTGACTAAGGATGTTTCATCACCAAGAACATGTTCTCACATTCAGCAATAGCTTTTGCTCAACTTCAACTGACTTCTCTTGCATCAGAAACGTCCCTGGGTTCTTACATCAGCCTGGCTGTGGACACAGCTGTAAAATCACGCCCTTCTCTAGTCAATGTAAGGCAAAATATTTATTTTATTAGTGCTGGCTAGGCCAATTTCATTCATAATTGAATCAGCAATTTATTTCTAGGTCTTTTCACTGACCACCCATTCATCACTTCCAGCCACAGAGTTCAAAGAGCTGCTGGAAGGCACACTTTAAAAAATCTGTTCAAAAACCAGCACAAGGAGAATGGCAAACGCCAAAGGCCAGACTGCCAGCCATCCGAGGCACGCATGCTCTGCCATCACAGCCTGTCAGCCTCAACTAGGACCCTGCAGAAGATATGCTAGGACACTCCAGCAAAGATTTCAACAGTAGAATCATAGAATCATAGAATCATTAAGGTTGGAAAAGACCTCTAAGATCATCAAGTCCAACCGTTAACCCAACACCACCATGCACACTAAACCATGTCCCTAAGCGCCTCATCTACACGTCTTTTAAATACTTCCAGGGATGGTGACTCCACCACTTCCCT
>NW_009223165.1:0-18705 GCF_000690835.1 Fulmarus glacialis | reverse complement strand
CTGGCCACACTATTTCTGATACAGGCCAGGATGCCGTTGGCCTTCTTGGCCACCTGGGCACACTGCCGGCTCATGTCTGCTCTATCTCCTCTGATTTACTTTGGTAACATATTGATCAAGATAAGAAATAATTAATTATACAACTCCTCTGAAATACTATACAGAGAAAATGTATCTATCTGAAAACCAAGAAGTATGTGTCTTGGAACAAATCCAGATGCACCAAATGTCTATTTTTAAACTCAGTTACTCATGAAAAGAGAGCTGCAGTGATTAGTTACAGCAGCTTAAAGTGTTAAATAAACATAAACTCGGAAGGGCTCTGACTGGATCTGTGCAAATTGACCTCCAGAGTTGAGAAGTGACCCTCAGACTTCAGAAGGACTTAGTACACGGAAGGGGGAGATCTGCTTGGAAGAGCAGAGCCTGAGGAGCACGGCATGATGTGATTTCCAGAGAACTCTTAGGAGATCTTGCCCCTGTTCTTTGGTATCTTGCTGTGTGAAACTTGCCAACATGAAAATTTTGGGCCAATAATCTATGGAGGGGAACAGTCCCACACAAGATAACAACCTGTGGCTGTGTGGGAACAGGCAGTAGTGATGATTAGGAACAGGCACCCCAGCCCTACACACAATGCTCTGACTCCCATCTTGTGTGGGTGGGTTTGCTTGCAAGAGCCATGAAACGCTCACTTTTTTAATAAGCCATTTCGAAACGGTTGTGTGGTCTGTGGTCAGGTCACACCTCATTTACGGAGTCCCACAGCCATTGCTGCACTCAGCTGCCCAGATGTCTGAAATGCCCATTGCCCCATTCCCACTCTGCCCTCAATCTTGATCCCGTTGATGTTCTGCTCCCTTCTAGATATCTGGGCACATCTACCCATGGGTACTACTGCCAAGCATGCACCCAAGCTGTGAGACTCATCAAACTAAACCCACTTTTTTCTCTTGGGTAAAAAAGTAAGTGTGAATCCAAGCCCTGAACTAAATGGCAACAAATCTTCAGGAATTTGAAGTGCAGACTAGACATAAGACTCAAGGCTCAGGCCATGACTGTTGCTAAATGTTTTGCACAAGACGTGTTTTATCAGATCAGAATCACACGCATGCTAATGAACTCAGTGAAACAAATGGCATTGCAATTACTGCCTGTGCATTACACAGTAATTGTCAGACAAAGGATGGCAACAAAGCAGAGACTCACATAAAATTAGATTAAAAACTTTAACTCTTAGTGCATCATATGCACTGTTTCCATGGATCTGTAATGACCCAGGGAAAGAATTTGCAGTGGAAAGCAAAGAGGCTTTCTCTGAATTTGCAGCAAGCAGTTCACTGCTGTTAAGGCTGCAAACACTAGCTATAGACAGCTGACATCATCTGAGTGCACATCATCCCTGAACTCTGATTTATGTTTAAAGGCTTAAGAAGGATTTATCTTCAGAGCCAGCTCAAGGAGCATTATGTGAAAGGGGAATGAATAAAGCAAGAAAGCCATACATTTCTCTTTCAGTACAAAAAGCTGGACACTGAGTAACCATGCAGCAGCCGAGAATTGCATAGAGCACATCAAGTTGAGTGTTGTGATCTATGTTAAAAAGCTCTTCTAAATTCGTCATTAGCATTCCTTGATAATGCCAGCACAAGGGGAGGAGGTCGCAGGTGTTTATATATCATGAAAGAATATTAATTTTTAAGTTATCAACTGTTTTAAATCACTTCTTCACTCAGCCACCTAACAAGCAGAGAAAGAAGTTAGGATGTGGGGAGAGAGATGCCCATCCTTCTGCTCTCCCTTTAACCAGACTCACTGCACAGACTATCTGGAGCTAATTCTGCTTTCTGCTGGCATAAAAGGGATCAAACTTGGCATATTGTTTTAAATGTCCAGTGTGGCTACTGGCAACAAAGGTGCTGAAAGAAGTAAATTTTTTTTTTACTCTGAAGAACATAAACAAACTGGCAGAAACGACTGGATAAAATCTAGGCTACATAATGCTGCCTTAATTATATTTCCTATTTAGGTTTCATCTCCTAATGATAAGTTCTTACTAACTCACTCTTGCCCCAGATTGCTTCCCCTGTGTTTCAGGATTGTATTAAAAAGGCATTCTGAAAACAAACCTTTTTAAATTTTAGTGTAAAAAAATAAAGAATTGTCACTGAGAATAGTCCTATGGGCACATATAGACAGAAAACTCAACCACTCCCTTTAAGGAGTGTTGTCTACTAGTAGAAAGGAAGCACACAGGAAAGCAACAAGGATGTTGTACCTACAGAAACTGTAAATGAGTAATCTTTAAAATTTCTTTCCTCCCCTGCAGGACAGAGAAGGTAATGCACAAGGAAAACCCAACTCAAAGGGCAGAGCACTCTTGAGGTCCATGCATGGGTGATGCGGGAACTCCAAACTTCATCAGAAAGTGCATGAACGCTAAAAAAACCAGCACATTTCCTGGATATGCCCCATGGTTAATCTCTCATTACTCAGGTTAAACAGGAGCACACAGGTTTATTTAGACGGAATAACAGTTCTTGTAGAATGTAGCAAGAAGAAAAGTAAATTCACATGGGAGAGAACAGAAGTAGAAAAACAAAGAAAGTGCTTATGCTAGAGCCAGGCCTCAGCCCTAAACCTGTTCTGCCTCCAACGCAGATTCAAGCATACCAAAACGCAGCTGACCTCTGAAAAATCCTGGCCAGGTACTTTTCAAGCCTCTGTGCTATTGAAAACAACAATTTACAAGCCTCCTTGGAAGCAAAATGTGGAAGGACAGCAATACTGCGAAAGCCAACTGCAAACTATACCAACACACACTCTCAGGACAAGCTGGATGCAAGTACTTGGTCTCTTCAGCTCTTCTTTACATTTATTTAAAAATATATACTTTTTATTTATTAGTACTCATAGATTAGAGCTCAGCAATCCATGACATATTACCATTGTGCTGGACCAAGGCAATTGGAAACAACAGATTAACAACTTCAAGTTAATAAAACCATAAAATCACAAATAGATGGCCTTCTCTATTGCCCGTGGCCTTATTCTGCAGCAACATTAGTGTGTCTTCAGAGAATAAATAGGGCCATATAATGGCAATTATTGTTATGGGCTCATTGCAGACATGACCTCACCCTCAGGACTTGGAATCTGCCCCCGGCTGGGCTGGAGTTCCTGAGGAATTTTAATGATGGGGTGTGAGGGTCAGGCCTGCTACCTCTTTTGCAAAACAGATACCCATTTTAGTGGGGCTGACTGAGACTGGTTGCCATCTGAGGTCCCCTTGGTGTCTCCAAGGAACAGTTTGGGTGCGACAGGTAGCCAAACACTCACACCCAGTGCTTAGTTACTGTAAGTGCCCTGACAGAAATATTAAAAAAAATTTCTATGGTGCCAGCCACTACATCTGAACACTTGTTAATATCGTTAGGAAGAACCTCTGGTTAGGGCTAACACTTGCTTTCCTCATGGATCTGGAACATCCTTTGCCTGTTGTATCCCAAATAACAGGACAAGGCTGTCTCGTGCTCTCAGCTTTTACCCATCTGTGGTTATGTGACTGTGTTATCTGCTAGGGCTCCCCATCTTACCCAGAATTTCAGTAAGGTGTTCAAAAGCACCTAAGGAGGAGGAAAGGGGTATATACCTGGCAGTGACCTGTTAAGCTACAGGCTGCTCATGCCTGCACCCTCCAGGAGCCACCAAGGGTGGTGGGAAGGTGGTCTGCTGTAATGCACAACCATTCTCAACTCAGCTAAGAGATGTCTTTCGATTACTCTGTGGAAAGCTAACTCCGGCTCCCACTTGGCACCAAATACAAGTAATCCTAGGACCCAGTTTAACTGGTGAAGTCTTCATTTTGTCAGCCTCTGGCATAACAGTCCATTAAACTCAGTGAATTACCTTGTAGTCCCCATCCATCAAATTGTCTGGCTACCTGATGAAATGAAGAGTTATTTCTTGGGTCTGCCACTATGTGTCAGCTCAACGGCTAAATCATTTATCCAATATGATTAATCCATTATATCCCAACTGGAGTGTCTGCCCTGACAACCTGAAGAGGTGGTCAGGAAAGTTCCCAGGAACACTGGAGACAATAGCAATGGGAGTGACAAATCACATCCGTTCGTGGCATGCCAGGGGCACCCAGGAAGGCACAAATTCCCTCCACTCCTGCACTGATGTTGGAGCACAGCTTAATTTGAGGACAATGAACTTCAACAGGAGGCAGAAAGGGCAGGAACGACTCAAGGGGCAGCAAGAAGCAATTTCACAAATAGTTCCTACTGCCTAGGTGAACTGGGAAGATGTGCGGTGAGAAAGCTTTCACGGTGAAGATAAGAGTGTTCAGATCCCACGATGAGCATCGATACCCAGAAGTGCCATTACTCTCACCTGGTGAAACGTCTGGGATCTCCCAGATCTATACCACCACTTTGGTTTTAGGCTTGCTACACCAGAATTATACCTGCAGGGTTGCATGATCTCCAGTTACAGGCAGCACTGACTGAATGAAGTGCATCAGTCGTAGCTGGCCTCCTGTCTGTTACCTACCATCGCACCTAATCTCCATCCAGCACTGCAGAACAAGGTTGCCTGGTGCCTTTCTTCCTTCACTGTCATCTAATCCTTGAACCTGGTTCATCTGCCATGAAAGAGTCTGAAATGCTGCAACATCCATCAGCCCAGCATGTGCTAGCGAGGAGGAGGCTGTGGACCAAGTCCGACAGCACTGGTGACAGAAGAAAGCATTCCGCACAGAGCATATATACAGGGTGATTTTACACAGAAGGAAAGGCAGGTTCTTGCTATTCATTCTTGAATATTTACTGGGCTTGTTTCAATTACAAGGCTTAGTGGCATGAACTTCAGATGTACAATGCTAAGTATTTTTCTAAGTTCATGGGTGGTAATTGAAAGTCGACTTTGATACTCACACTAAAAAATACTGCTAATAGGGAACTGCTCTGAAATCAGCCCAGCATGATGCCTTTCAGACTTGGTAATAATGAATATATGAGTGACCCGCAACAGTCTACTCGATGGAAACAAAACATAATTTGGCTGGTCATTTGCTTTTGTTCGTCTTTTGTTGGGGGAATGGGAGGGGAGGCAAGTCCTGTGGCAATAGCCTTGAACAGACCATCTCAGTTTTGAATCTGCTGAGATGAAATATCTCCTTTCAACAACAAAGGCTGAACTCTGATCAAAGCCCGACCAGCAGCACGCCCTGCAGTGGTATACACCAGATCCTAGTTCTTGCAAGTGCCCGAGGGGATATGAGACTCCCATCAGTCAAGTAATACAAGGACAGGAGAAAACACTGTAATTTTCAATTCAGCCCAACAAACCCTGCAGCCTCTTGGCTTGCAGTAACCTGGAATGCATCCTGCAAACAATTAGCAAGATGGCTTTCCAAGCAGATCAACACCACACGGCTCTTCTTTGATATTGTTTTATTCTTCCTCCCCTCCCTCCCAAGAGCTTTTTCAGGAACTCCACACACACACTGCTGGGAGTACAATTGTAGGACAGCGTGTACAGTAGAAATTCATTCAGCATGTTTCTGGGATCCCTCATTTTTATGCAAGGGCCTCTGTGCCTGTTCTGCCTGCACCCAGTGTGCGTGCAGTTATATGAGATGCTTGGACAAGAAATTACCCATTACGTGTGAATAAAGGCTTGTTTTGTCAAGCAAATATATATGTGCAAAAAAGTACAGTCCTGTGTTGTAATTGTCTAAAATACCATCATGGCACGACAGTGAGTTACAACATGCCAGAGCACAGGGATAGCCTGTCTCTAAGTAATTATTTGGCTTCTGCCAGAAGCTCCTCTCCATCTGTACTGCAGCCATTTACGTAGGACAAACACTGCTGTTAACAGACTGAATGAAAAAAGTATTTTCTGTACTTAAAACTCAGATAGCACAACTTATACTACTTTTGAAAGCACGGGCTCAATTATACCTTTTTGCAGCGTGAAAAAGGGGCCTGCACCAGCCACTTGCAGGCAGGCAGGGATTAGCAGTGGGCAAATGTTCACTTTGTTCACTTTGTTCACTTTCCCTTTGTCCCTCCTCCTGCACCCAGCAAGAGCAAGTCTCTTGCTACCCAGCCTTCTGCTTTACCCACAGGACCACACTATGCTCAACAGCCTACCAAGCGTCGCTGCTGAGAAATTACCTCCCAAACAGGCAAGTCCCTCGCAGATAATGTCTCTGAAAACGGCAGGTTTGTCTGTTCTGTTCTCTATCGATCAGGAGAGGGGGCTTCTGCTGCCAAGCCATTTTGGTTATGGTCACTGCATGGAAAAGGCAGGTATCGACTAGGGGTAGCCCCCAGACTCATAAAACATCTCAGCAGCTCCTACTTTCCTGCTGCTGGGGGTGATGGTGCAAGGGACAACAGTGCAGTACAAGGGCTCTGGGTTGGTGGGGTGGATTGGCCATTTACTGGCCCAGAAGGAAATATGGCTTCAAATCTAGGCTGAGCTATGGATGGTCTATGTGATGTTGATCAAACTATCTGCTCCTCTATGTCTCTCTTCCAAGGTGGAATTGGGGCTCTAGGAGTCTGTGCAAGTCACCGTAAGTGTGCGGTTTTTGGAAATTGGTAACTGTTAATGTAAATATTTCCAAGTCAAAATTCTTTTTCATACCTTTAAATACTTCAGGAAGATGGAACCACCCACTCTAAGTCTGTAGTTTTATTCTGTATCTTTGGTCTGGAAATATATTGAGAATTTCCTTTTCTATTTTTAGGAATTCAATTATTTTAAGAAAGTAAGTTATATTTGTTGGAGAGGTGCATTTGCATGCATATCTTACCATCACTTCTGAAAGACAAAACATTAAAACAAAAAGACTGTCTCATATTTGTCCATTAGCACTGAACGATGATCTACCAAGCAATTAATAGTATAGATTCAATCATTTAAATACTCCTTATTCAGCAACTGGACTGAAATGCTCTGTTAAATTCCACTGAAATCTATAATATATAAACATGTAGGTGCTTTATCAAACAGGCATATAGCTACCTGCAGATCCACACTGCAGTGCAGAGAAGAGTGTGCACCGGCATGGATATGTTCTTTTATTTTCCGTGATCCTGTGTTTATCTGTAGGTCTGTGAATTCCCTTTGTGCATACTGACAGCTGCCTGATAAATGCATAGCCACCGCAAAAAGAGATAAACCCTGCTGCAACAGTTTACTGATAGCACCAGTGTTCAATCTAAGGCAAACGCTAAATCACGGAAATCAACAGTTCGTGCAGAGATCTGAGATTATTGGGTTTCAGAAGCTAAGAAGCACTGTGACTTTGCATTGGAATATGGGAAATCATAGTTCAACTTTCCATACAAGTGTAATAGCTAGCAAGATGCGGATTTGGCAAAGTATTTCTGGGAATTTGGGGGCAGAAGGAAAACTGCTTATAGCTTTTAAAAAATATTTTATTATTATTATTATTTCATATATTTTCTCCACAAATAGCTCTTTCCTGTAGCTCTTTCAGAGGGAGAGGGTCTTTTTTTGTAATCAATAAACACAAGCTCAGATTGAAGACACATATCAAACAGCATATTTGTGATCTCCGACTGGATAATAGTCATTCTCAGGTTCATATTTCCTGTGCCAGATTCATAATTGTGAGCTCAGAAAATCACCTTATGTGCATGATTTGTAATCATTGCTTAAAAGTCAGTAAACAAGTCCGCAGTTAACTCATTCTGCCAAATATTTTTACAGAGGAAATATAAGTGGCTGTAATTCAGTCAAGGCAAATCCAAAGCATATTTACAGAATCCTTGCTGTATTTCTTCTAAACTAACAGCCCCATCTGGCTATATTTTGTTGTTTTTCAATACAAAAAGTGCCAATAATAGCATGAAATGATGAGATCAGATACCTTGTTATTTAGGAAAAGCCTAGATAACAGCCTAACTCTCTGCGTTTTCTTACAGTTTGCTTGGCTGTTGGTTGTTGACAGCATAAAGTATAGTCCCAGGCAGAAATTCTAGCCCATCTGATCTCAAAGAAATTTTGTCTTTGATTCAAGAAAAAAACAGAATTTCAACTCCATTGATTCACTTGGATTCATACTGCCTTAATTGTCTTGAAAAATGGAAGTTTCACATCATGACTCCAGGTGCAAATCAATAAGGGAAGTGGTTTTGGTGAATGTTAGTGCTACAGAATTACCCGTCATCCAAAATGCCTTTTTCTCTTTCATTTCAGCAGAAAGTTTCTGTATTTTGCTCATACTCCTTGATTTTTTAAAAGATCTTGGGTGTTTCCCAAGATTTCTAAGCATTAATGTTTCCCCTTCTAAAAGATACCAGCTGCTTTATGTTTTTTCTACCCAACTCTTCACACCATCATCAGTGCTAGATCCTTGGCATTAAAGGGTCTAGCTGTATCTGATAGCCATGTAAAAGCAAAGAAGGGCATAATTCTGAAGATTTCATGCTCACATAAAAGCAAATTTTTTAAAAAGAGAGAGAGAGAGATTAATATCAAGATATTCCACTAACTTGGTTTCTTACGGCGTCACTATCAACATCAGGAATAAGTATCACACAGAGCAAAGGGTGCATCCCACTTCAGCTAGTGGCCATGTTCAACCAGTCCAAACCCCAAAGCACCTGAGTCTGCTGTTTCCTACGGCCTAGATATCTTTGATGGCCTGGAACTAGGCAATAAGAAGCTCTAGGCACCAACTCGAAGGCCATCTCAACCTTACCCAAACCAACCAGTCAGTGGCTGCAGTAGAAAAAGGCCTTCATCACCCTGAAGTCTGCTTGACCATTGCCTAGCAATTAATTTTACTCCAGTCCTGAATCATTTCTGTACCCCAATGTCTGTTCATCAAGAAGAGAAGCAGCTTGGGAGGGTCTGCTCTTCTCCCATCCATTCTGTACCCTTCCCCTGTGCTCTCATGGGGAACGGGAGGGGTATAGCTTTAGGGTGAATCCTTCTCTCAGGCTGACTATTGGAGGGACAAAGGGAAAAGCAAAGGAACCATTTACCCAGATGAATAAGGAGTGGAGCCACCAAGTGCTGTTGAACTTTTCCTGCTCCTTCAAATCCTATGGGAACAGGATCCTGATCGAGCAGAAAAGCTATGGCTCTTACCTAGGAATTTAGCGAGTAGGACAGGCAGTCTGCTTTCAGGTGGCCATAAAATTTGTAATGCTCAGGGACACCATTTTTTTCCTACAGGTTATATTTCTTCAGTTAGTGATGCATTATCACCTGGTGTTCTCCAAGCAGTGGTTAGCACTGTACGTACATACGTAAGTTTCAAATCCATAAATCCTATCCCAGCTAGACAATAGCATCACATCAGATCAAATTTGACCCACTATTCTGACTGTTCCAAAAAGCCTGCTATTTATTTCTCGTCCTTCCTGGAAGCAAAGGCTGAACAAATGTATAGTATAATTAATCAACTGTCTTTTCAACAGAGGTCACAATATTGCACAAAGCTCATAGTTTGCTAAGTGAAACCAGAGGGCTGTTCTTTTCCTCCAGCAAGCATTCCCTTTGCAAAATCCAGAGCTATTCCATTTAAGTGTTCACAGTTTGCCGAGGGAAAGAACACTTTTTTTTCTTAGTATGTGGCAACCAAAAACTAATAAAGGTTTTCCTGAGAGCTGGAGAATGTACAACATCTCTCCAAACTAATAAATAGCTGCTTGGTCTCTGACTAAAAACAACTCAGAAAAATGCATCCAATTTTCTAAAGCAAGCACACACAAATGTCCATGAACCTAGCCCTGGAGGCTGCAGGCAGACCTTAGCTTAAGACTTAGGTCTTCAGAGTGAAATGCTGCTTGAGACATGGGGCTGAAAGAAGGAAAGAGGGACAAATCCTGAAAGATGGATGGATGGGCAGCCCTCTTTCTTTCCTTCCATGTAAGCCAGATTCCACACCAGTTTATACCAATGCAGTCCGCTCCAGGGATGTGGAGTTCTGCTGCTGCAGTTTTCATTTTTTTAGTTTGTGCTAGAAAGTGAGAAACTAGGTTGTTACCATCAAGGTCTCTGGAATCCAGTACCAGGTTTTAGACCTGGATTGGAATAACTCTCATAAATTTCTGGTCTTTGCTAGCATAAGAGACAAAACCAGCTTTTTATGTGAGCAGTGACCTGGGCAGCCTGACAAACCAGTGCCCTGCCAGAAGTATTTGCAAGGTTTCCTTATCTCCACCTGTAGACCAGACTCAAGTCCAACAGGACAGCTGCAGCAGGTTTCTTTCTACGGGCTCAGATGTGTTTCTCTCTCAGTGCAAAGAACCATCATGACACCTCACTGTCTTTACTTTAGGAGAGAGAAGATTTTTTTAATTTATTGGGCAGTTTGCTAGTCAAGTTAATATCCTTTGTACTACTAGGAGGACAGGGAGACAGCAATACTTTTCTTACTTTAATCACACAGTAGAGTCTTGCAAGATCATTGGTAACAGCAGTCAATTATATACATTATACCATATATAATTCCCTTCCTCCAAGAAGAAAACAACCGTGCAGTTAGATGCCAGCTCTATGTCTGGGCATGCATAGTGGAGAGCTTAGCCTCTGCTTAAAGCTTGTGATAGGCAGGGGATAAGGTCCTTCTGATTATATCCTTGACGTCTGCCCTGGCTCTGAAGATAAGATTTGATGTGGACTTGTTGAGTAATCCAGGTGAGCTTCAGAGTTAGTAATGTGCTGGCAAATTTTTTCTGCCTTGCAGACGTTTTTGTCCAGTCACAGAGCAAGTGAGAAGCTATAATAAAAGACCAAACTCTTTTGCTCCAAAGAACTATTCTCTACTCTTCTTTTATGGCTACATATCAAGTGCTCCAGCTCTTAACTCTCACTGCAACCCTTCCCACAGTGACTAAGCTAACACCTCATTAAACCTTGGAGCCTCTAAAACAGGAGACTAAAGTCCTATCCCAGCTAGACAATAGCATCACATCAGATCAAATTTGACCCACTATTCTGACTATTCCAGAAAGCCTGTTATTTATTTCTCTTCCTTCCTAGAAGCAGAGGCTGAACAACAACTGATTAAATTTCTGTTATTTACATAACCAGGACCTGAACGCAAAATTTTATCCAACTATTCGTACCACTCAATGCCAGCCTGAAAATTTTATGAGAACCCCCAACCTCAGCAGGTGTCAGCAACTGCAATCCAGGCTGGAACTTGAACACAGAGGATCATGGTACAAAGCAGGTGAATTGCATGAACTCGGTGTTTAATCCCTTCTGTTATACCCACCTCTTTAAAAACCTTTTTCTACTACACACCAAAGGCAATTTTCCAAGAGGGTATTAAGGGCTTGGCTGTTTCACTGTTATTGCCATGAAGGTGCCACCCACCAAAGCTGTGGCTGTTCCAACCTTTGTCAGAAATGCTGCAAGAATGGCTCAGCTTGCAGCAAGCGACAAAGCCCTTGCTTGAACAACCCCTTAATGGCCTCCTCTTCTCACAGAAGCGGGGGATATTCGGTGCAGTTTCTCCACTGAGCTGAGGAGAATCAATGAGAAGAGGAAGCTCTGAGTTATAAATTGCAGTAACACGGCTAAAGGTAGCTGACTCCAGGTCAAAGCACAGTGTGCCCAGAAGCATCAGGTCTCTCGCACGACGCCAGGTGCTATCGCCAGCGGGCCGAAGGACTGAGCAGCAAGAGAGAGGGTTATGGTGGTGACTAACATAGACTAAGTATCGGCAGGAAACGATCTAGCGACAGCAGATAACAACCTTCCTCCTGCCGAGCCCTGCCAGAGTGGCTTTGGATGGCAGCACACCCAAACTCAGATTCTCCTGCCCTGACCTCACAGCCCCTCTGTTGTTTGCTATAGAGGTTAGCTGCAGGTTTTGCTTCTCTAACCTGCCACGGTCCCCATGCTCCCATGCCTCTCGTGCGTGGTTTTAGCTCTGTTTTCCCTGCACCCCTATGCTGTCTTCTGAAGCACGGAAATGGTGTCTGTAAAACAGGCAGACTCACTGCTCCAAGAAGTGCCTCCAGGACAGAAGAGAAGGGTGGCTGCAGGTCTCATCATGTTCTTCACTTGTCATAAACAAAGCGAGATACCCTACGTACAGTTTAACGTCCTTACTGCTTCATTTTATGCTGTGTAAGTATGGGTAACTCGGCGTTCCTGGGAGGACAGGGAAATAATGCTTTTGCAGAGGGTCATTTATTTTTTCTTGTTTCAGATACTTCAGGACTTGTTTTGTTTTTCCTGTCCTCTTTATGAAATGAAGATTGCAAAACCCTGGTAATGTGAAATTCCCTAACGAAAGTGCCACTAACACACAATTTACTCAGAGCTCTGCTGCTTCAGAATTTGGGAATTAACTCTAAACAACCACCACATGAGTCAGTCCTCCTCAAATACAATGTATCCTCATTAATATGAAAATCATAATCTAAATAAAACATTGAAAATTCTAATTTTTTTTTAAGATACCTTTTGGTTATTTGGGTTTTGCCATTTGTTTTTTGAGCTTCTGAGTTTACTCATGCCATTTATGAAGATGATGTATAAAGATTTCAAAAGTTAGGACAAAAATATTAAGCTGAGAAAGAGAGCGAGCAAGTCTTGTATTAAAGGAAAGAGAAGTTAGTGGGAATTAAGCTCTCTGATCACCTTTAAGTTATCCTTTTGCAATATCTGGAAAAGCACAGTTTGTTTTTTTTTTTCTTAGAACAACTAAACTAAGGCTCCCAACCCATTGCTTGTCTACAGAAGTCTGGACTTTAAGCAAAACACTAAACAAATGGGACTGATAATAGAAACAAGAAGTGATAAAACTGGAACTTGAACTGCTGCCTTATCCCACAGTATGGAACTATGTTTAGACTGTCCTCCTCTTCAGAATCAACCTGCCCGTAAGCCTCTGGACCTCACAGTCAGATTCAGCTAGGGCAAGCAATGGGGCTTGTGACTATTACTATGTTCTGCTTTTTCTAAATGCGTGACAGCACATAAATAAAAAAAAGGGGACATTTCCTTAGCAGCTTTAAAGTACTTTGTACTTTGAGTGTTGACTGGTTGCCATGGCAAGCAGGCATGTTTAGATAGCAAACACGAAACAGGGACCCGCTTGGCCAATAGCGTGGGGTGGGAAGGCCCTGTGCGTGCAGCAGCATGGTGGTTTTGCCACTTCAAACCTCAGATATGGTCAGGCTGGCTGGGATTTTGTGTCCAACTGCTTTCCTTTTAGTAGCTTCATTTTAGACAGAAGTATCGAGGGTAAATTGTTTCCAAACCAGGAGATCAGAACAGAAGTTTGAATACCATGAGACGTTGGCATTGGTGGTAAAATAGCACGTCTTGCTTCCCTGTTTCCCTTACACCCACCCCATATATCACAGCCTCCTTGGTTATGCCAATGTAACTGGGGCTGCACTGTAACCAAATCACTGGAATGATCTGGGTTAAACATCTTTTTTGGAGGGCTGTTCGAATATAGGAGGGATGACCAACATTGGCACCTGAAAATCTGAAAATCAGCTGCATGATCTGCACCATGATGCCTTTCCTTGAATGTACAGTGAGCTCAGGGCAGCTTCACTGGATGTGCAAATTAGACATGTTTAAAGGAGTGTGTTTAGGCATGTAAGCAGCTTTGAGAATACATCATTCAAAAATAGACAAAAAAAGAAAGAATCATGGCCTGATACTAGATTACAGGAAATAGAAGGGTATAAGCTCAAGAAAGAGAAAAGAATAAAATTTGGGAAGAGAAAGCAACAACCTAGAGTCTACCAAGGACCAGCCTTATCCCAAAAATATATCTGTATAGTATGATTCATAGCATAACACAGATTGCAAGGGATATCTGCAGGTCATCTTATCCAGCTGCCTGCTCCAAACAAGGCAAACCTAGAAAACATCACTTGGTGCTTTGTCCAATTGAGGTTTGAGTGTCTCCAACCTCTCTGGGAAACCTGTGCCAGTGTTTGACCACCCTCAGGGTGAAAAAAAAATCCCTTATAGCTAATTGGAATTTCTCATGTTCCAGCTTTTGTCTATTGCCTCTCATCATTTCACGGGGCACCTCTACAAAGAGTCTGACTATATAGAATCATAGAATCATAGAATCATTAAGGTTGGAAAAGACCTCTAAGATCATCAAGTCCAACCGTCAACCCAACACCACCATGCACACTAAACCATGTCCCTAAGTGCCTCATCTACACCTCTTTTAAATACTTCCAGGGATGGTGATTCCACCACTTCCCTGGGCAGCCTGTTTCAAGGCCTGACCACTCTTTCAGTAAAGAAATTTTTTCCTAATGTCCAGTCTAAACCTCCCTTGGCACAACTTGAGGCCATTTCCTCTCATCCTATTGCTAGTTACTTGGCAGAAGAGACCAACCCCCTCCTCGCTACAACCTCCTTTCAGGTAGTTGTAGAGTGCGATGAGGTCTCCCCTCAGCCTCCTCTTCTCCAGGCTAAACAACCCCAGATCCCTCAGCCGCTCCTCATTAGACTTGTTCTCTAGACCCTTCACCAGCTTCTTTGCCCTTCTCTGGAAACGCTCCAGCACCTCAATGTCCTTCTTGTAGTGAGGGGCCCAAAACTGAACACAGAACTCGAGGTGCGGCCTCACCAGGGCCGAGTACAGGGGCACGATCACCTCCCTACTCCTGCTGGCCACATTATTTCTGATACAGGCCAGGATGCCGTTGGCCTTCTTGGCCACCTGGGCACACTGCCGGCTCATGTCTGCTCTATCTCCTCCCACAGGCCGTTGAAGAAAGTTGCAGGATCCCCCATTATCTTTCTCTTCTTCAGACTGAACAAACTCACTTCTTTCAGCCTCTTTGAGCCATCCAACATATGCTCCAGCCCTGTGGTCCAGCCCCCTGACTATCTTGGTGGCCTTTGCTGGACTCACTCTTGTTCATCAAAGCCTTTGTAGAACAGGAAGCCCAAAACAGGACATGCTACTCCAGATGCAGTATCACAAGTACTGAGTAGAGAAGAACAGGTTCACAGGGTCATTCAGGTGGGAAAGGACTTGGAGAGGTCATCTAGTCCAACCACCTGCTCAAAGCTCTGTCAATAGCCACCTCCCTGGACCTGCTGCTGAGCTCTTTCTAACACAGCCCAGGATGCAGCTAGCTGGCACACTGCTGACTCATGCTCATCTCACCCATCCTTAGATGTCTATAATGTAGATCTCTCGTTCTCAGCTAGGCACCAAAGGCAGCCTTTGAAAATAATGATAGAAATAGGTGTCTGACCCATTTCAGACATCTGCTTTAGCAGGAGATGAATCACACTCCAGCAATGCCTGTTTCCCTCCACTGACTATAAAGGGAGACCAGGGTGATTAGTTCTGATATAAACATCCATACCGGTGGTATTTACTTTCAGCCAGATTAATCCTGCCTCATAAATTTTACCACCTCTCCAGACTTTGCTGGAAGATGTTACATATTTGCAAGTGTGTGTGTGAGTGTGCACTTGCAGGTTTCCTTGGAATGTGAAGAGAATACAATTAATAAGGATATAGCTACACAAAAATGCACTGAACTGGAGGTACTTGAAAGAGCTGATTCACATTTCAATGGCAGATATTCTATCAAATATCAACCCTAGTGGTTTCTGAAGGTTAGTTTGCTTTAAATATATGCCCAAGATTTTATTTTAAATACTCTAGGTAGCATGAAGATCCTTTCTTTTTCTTTTTCTTCTTTTATTTTGGTAATATCAATTCGATTTTCTAAAGGGAAATACAAAATTCTGCTTTGAAGCAGTCAAGAGTACCAAATCCTGCATGTTACCCACACTGAGATCATCCTTAATTCTGCTTATTCTCAATGAGAGCTGCAAAAAAGGAGCATGTAGTCAGCAAATCTGACTGATTTTAGCTCCTGGTGGAAAGGTCAGATAAAGTTCAACTCCTTTATAACAGAGCAACAATTCAGGAGGTCTTTAATTGTTTGTCCTGTAGACTAGCATGATCATCATCTTTCAGTGAACATAGTGGTTAAAAATTACATTAAACCTCCCTTTTTTTAACAACAGCTCTCCTTTTGACCTCTCTGTAAGCCTGAGTATTATGGCCTATTATCCAATTTGAATCACAGATGAGTGTTGCACTTTTTAGATGCATGTTAAATAATCTGCCACTTCCTTCTGACTGAAGACAGACACACCGTCTATGTAGGAAAATCCAGGCAGATAAGGGAGAAAGCATCCCATCCCATTACCAGAAACCAGCCCAGACAAGCAATGTGCGTATTCTTTTAATAAGTATGTTTTGAAATGTTGAGAAACCATTGATCTTAATCTTAAGAGCTGACTTTAGCCTCCTTTCATGTACTTTGCAGCAGCTTCCTCAAAAGTCCACTGCAAGTCTTCCACATGCAGCCTGCATGCAGAAGCGACCAAGATAAGTATCTCCAAGCAACTGACTGTGTAAATACAAAATAGAGAAGGGGTTTTTTTATGCTGCTTGGAGCAGATAGGAAAAACAGTCTGGGAGAGAAAAGACAGGACTCTTCCAAAGTCATTTTGAATGATGAGATTTATTAGTGCCTGCAATTATTACTCTATGGAAATTGTGGATATCCAGCTGTTTGACTCATAGGGCACAGCATACAGTATTGTGGTTAGACCACTGCATTAGCAGAGGATGGTCTAAAGATCTAATTCAATGCAAGGAGGTTTTCAAATCACCTGGTTGGGTCTTAGCATAGTGTTGCCATGCCTTCTTTCAGTGATGGAAGTTTTCTGCAGAAATCTCTCTCAGACAGGTCTCTAGAGAAATTCCGGGGGGATTCTTGGAGCAACTGCCTTCACAATGGAGAAGGAAGCACAACCGAAGAAGAGTCTGGCCCATTGCCCTAGGAGGTTTCAGAAGTGGAAACCTGGAGAACTGGTGTTCTCCAGTTGGTTCCGTCTCTTTATGCCTTTCTGCATTCTTATGCTCCTCGAGTTCAGAAGCTGGCCATCAGTTCCTCTCTTAGCTTCCTGTTTCTCTGCTAATTTAACTTTTGGCATCGCATGTAACTCTAACCATACCAGGCCTGGGAGGATAAAGCTCCACATTCCTGGGGAGAGAAGTCTGGGGCTCAGAAATACAGTGAGATTTGTCCCAACAGCAGTGCAATCCCTGCACCCTCAGAGATAGGGAACAAGCATTACAGACAGACAACAAATGGACTTGAGGCAGTGCTATGCTCTAACTGAAAAAGTTCACGGCTCCAGACCTCCAGAGAGTCTTTCAAAGGATACACAGACATCAAACATACATTATGTCTAAGCTGTACATGGACCATATACTCCAGGAACACGACCAGCACTTTGGACCACACTTATCTTGCTACCTGACTGCTGGGGAGTCGCTAATATTATAGCAGAAAGAAAACTATTCTGAAGCAAAAATGCTGTCGTTAAGGGTAGCAACACAGCCCTGCCTTAGCTATTTTAAATAAGTGTCTCATATTTTGAGCAGAATCAGTAGGATACAGCAGAGGTTCAGCACAAGAGGACCGTTTTCTACTTGAGATGTGAGTGCTTTAATAATAAATGTGGCCTGAGGATTAAAATTTATAGCCTGGTCTTATGGGAACTTCTGAGCACTCAGTACCTTTGAAACAAGCCAGCAGTGTCTGTGAGAGGTATTAAATGAGCACCTCTGGGCTGATCAAATGCTCAGGCTGTGAGTGAAATGCTTCAGCCTAGGCAGTGGCCAGCCAGATGCCCTTCCCCTAGGGCAGCGAGCTTCTCCTGAGGACTCCTCCTTGGGCAACCCAGCCTTCCTCGGCTGCTGACCCCGCTCGCCCCATGCCTGCTCTGGGGCTTGTTGTCACTTCCCACTACCCAGTCAGACAGTCACTAAACCCCTTTTCAAGGTCACCACACCCACTCCATGCACTGCAACACTGACTTCTAAAAAAAGATGTCCCTGTACATTACTTATTTCTTATTTTGTTGTCTCATTTTACACCTTTGCATGAAAGTTGTAGGAAATATATGTTTGCACAGCAGGCAGAGGGAAGAAGGAAATGTAATGCAAAGATCAATAAGCATTTTATCGCAACAAAACCCCTGGCAGTTTCTTGTTACTCTCTCACAAGTTCCCTGGCAGAAGCAAAAGAAATGCTAAACGTCAGACACTTCATTGTGGAGAAGTCTCTGCTCTTAAAAAAGTGTGGCAAATATACCATTTGTTCCCCAGATCATCCTATTTCCCCAGCCATTTATGAGCAGGGTATGTAATCCTGCTATAGATGTATATGACTGCAAGTCAGGTATTACTTTTGGGCCATTTAGGAAAGGCAGCAGCGTTACGATCACCTGATGCACCACTATCGGAGATGACCTTGCAGTAGTCTAGAAATGCCTGCTGTCAGCGCATGCTGTCATCTCTAATGGCTGATAAGGTGTTGATTTTAAAATCTGCATGTTACTTCACCTACCCCTAACTCCAACTACCAACTGAACATATTGTAGAGTTACTTAAGCAGTTTAATGCAGTAATAAAAGTCATGTGCCTTTCATAAGCAGTTTTGTTAAAATATTTTGCAGATATTTCTATCAATCAAATGCATTCTTTTATGTCATTTGTTGAAGTGAATAAAATCTCTTGTGAGGTCTCCCAAGACCCTGATTTGTGTTTATTGGCAAATCTCATATATCACTGCTAAAAGTCATAGAATCATAGAATCACTAAGG